>NW_017680160.1:0-4181 GCF_001879085.1 Nicotiana attenuata | reverse complement strand
AGTTAAACCGTAGTTCATATAGCCTGTGCGGTGACAGAGGTGTTCCTGTATCCACAATTGTAAGAGCAAATTGCAACCTTGAAAGAATTTTTCCCCTTCTCGACATTTGGTCAAAGCTCGGTACATTTCTGCTACAATCAGGGGAGCCACTGTGCTAGTAGGTTTTTTCATGGCAACATCTAGCATCTCTACCAGGCCAAGGTCTATGTGACCATCTTTTCTTGGAAAAATTACCACTCCTAAAAAGGCTACCATGAAGGCTAATCCCCGTCGGGCTTCCCATTTGTCTTTATTTCCAGCATGTGTCAGTCCTGTGTTGGGTTCCTCGAAACCTTTGGGGTTACCATACCGGTGATATAAGAAATGCAATATACAACACCCTTCCGCCAGATACGGGTCTTGAATATCCCGGCTGATGTTCAACAAATCCAAGAACCTATGAAGGGTTACCGGTCGTGGGGCCAATGGGTATCTACCTCGGAGGTTCCCGTTGAGACCGGCGTATCCGGCAATCTTTTCTAATGTAGGTGTGAGTTCAAAATTTGAAAACCGGAATACATTACGGGTCGGATCCCAAAATGGTATTAGTGCCTCAATGATATCCTTCCTTGGTTTGATGTTCAATAAATCTACGAGACCGCCCAAACTTTTGACCACGGTATCTCTGCTTCCTTTTCCCAAATTATGCCACCACATATGGAGTTTCAAAGGGATCTCGCTCAGGACTGAGAAGGTTTCGATGTTACTTGAATTCATCCTGCACATTTATTAGGGGACTTTAATGATTTATTTTGAAAAATGGCTATTTGTGCAAAAATTCTTTATTTAGAAAACAGGACTTGGATTTGCAAATACAGCCTTTCAGCACTTCTGGGAGGAAGATTTTAAGGCTGTGCCCGCAAACCATGTAAAAAAACTCAGGGTGGCTGTTCTTGAAAAAATGGCCTGCCAGCGTCCTTTTAGGGACATTCGGCTTATTTTAGGCAAGAATGGCATCACCCGACTTATTTATGACAAAATTAAAATTTTGACATTTTTTGGCTATTTTTTGCAAAAAGGGAGGTTGGACCCGATGAGGATTGCCTACGTATCTCACATCCGGTAAGAATCAAACCGGCGTAGTTCGGGATATTTGCCAAAACTATTTTGAACAACAATGTCCTTTCTATTTTTTCAAATATTTTTCTTTTCCATTTTTCAAGAATCCGGCAGCGTTTCTGTACTATTTGGGCACTTGGTTTTTCACAACAAATGGTTACCCTCACTTAGTCCTAACACTGCTTATTTTCATAATTCACTCATTTAGACAAGCCGGTCAACATGCAAAGCCGAGCAAATAAATGCGCAAGTAGCACGTAAGATGCATCAGGACGGTCAATTTATTTCAGGTCACCTGTCCTAGACGGACCCAACCCCTGTGTTGAGTCCCCTAAGTCAAATGCACATGATACAAACAAGCGTCCTACTAGGGATCCAACATGAGTTTTGTTCTTCTAGGTTTAACCCTAGGTTTATTGGTCTAGACCTGGCTTACCCGAGCGGACAACTTGAGCCGAGGGGGAGGCAGCGTACCGAGGATATAGAAGCTCCGCCGGCTTAGCAACTTATCCAAACCTCGTTCTAAATGGGAAAACACTCTAAACAGAAGAGAAGCTACACGAAGTGCACCCTTCTCCATGATGTAGAAGACTCAGAAAGAGGAAGGGATTCGCGATAGTTTCTATACACAATTTCAACAAATATCAAAGCGGTAAAACATTTAGCACATATAGCATGGAACATGTAGAAAAATTAGATAAAGCCAAATATAACAATTTAACTGAGCTCGAATTCTTGAACCCTGAACCGAAATTCTGGGTTCTTATTCCCCAGCAGAGTCGCCAGAGCTGTCACACCTCCTTTTTTACCTTACTACACCCCGGGAAGGGTATAATAAAGGGAGTTTTTCCAATTAAAGGACAATCGAAACGGGATTCATTTTGTTAAAAATTAGAGTCGCCACTTGGGAGATTTATGGTGTCCCAAGTCACCGGTTTGAATCCCGAATCGAGGAAAGGGTTTGACTTTGTTTAACAGTCGCGAACCAGAAATCCGAGTAAGAAATTCTGTTAACCCGGGAGAAGGGGTTAGGCACTCCCGAGTTCCGTGGTTCTAGCACGGTCGCTCAACTGCTATATTTGGCTAAAGTCCGATTTTAATACATGTCATCCTATAGTGCAATTTTTTTTATTTAACCGCTTTTAATTAATTATTTTAAAGAAATTGAACGTTGTTTAAAATATGTTTTTGGATCGCGTCACATGAAATGCACCCGGATCCTCGACACGTTTTATTCAACGTTTTGGGATTTGGATTTGGGTTGTATGAAATGCACACCCGTATTTAGGAAAGTAAGATTATTAAAAAGCGCGCCTAAAGCGACTAACGTGTTATTATCTTTGCGGGAGGCCGTGAAAATTCGCTAAACGGCACGTCCCGAATTCTAAGTATTTTAATATAAGCCTTTAAAGAGGGCCCTACAATTTATGCACTTTTTTTGGCGGGGCGCACCTCATTTATTTTAAAAGATATCCTAAAGCAAACTATGATTTTCTATTGAATTTGTCTCTACAAGGGCCTAACTAATTAGCATTTGGGCCTCAAGTTCAAGTCCACACTTAAACAAGAGGGAAGCCTCTTAATTCAAGTGTATCACTTAACTTGGAGGGCCTAAAATTGTGTCACATAATTAAATCCATAGTCTTAATAAAACCCTTCAGCATTTTGGGCTTCGAATTTGGTCCAATAAGAAGAAGAATCATGATCCAGCTCTTCAAAATAACTGGCCAGTAATAGGCCTGCGCCCAGGCCTAAACAAGAGGGGGTCAGAACCGGACCTGGGCTGTGCATCAGTGGAGCGGAGGCCCCACCTAATTGAAACTGGGCTATTGAGCCTTGATTTTTAACCCAGACGGAATCTCAATTCAAAAAAAAAAACGATCCGCTGAAATTACTTCTAGTGACTCTAAGTGTATTCAATATGTTTGGAACAAAGGAACACAATGTACACTTTTATATCAACGGGTTATTGATCATTTGATTTCACCTTCATATTCAGATTTTATCCAAGCTAATTAGTTACTACAAATGCTCATAGGACTCAAGGGATTAATATGAAACTATTGACGTCTATGTTGAAGCCTAACACATATCTTCTGATTTTTAAAAGAAAACCAAATTACTGATGTTTAAACTAAAATGTTATTCAAGCCTGAGTTAGCACGGATATGAGCATACACATGGACTTTCAAACTTAACTCGGGTTCATGACATTTTTCTAATTTGGAAACTGAAACTACCATAAGAAATCAAACTACTTACGCTAAGGCATGTTGTTTTTAAGATGAATAAACATACACTTAAAGTTCCACAGTCCATTACAGTCCAGAATATGTACAATGTGGACGCTAAACAAATCGAGGAGATTATTCGAAATACACAAACATGGGACAGTAAGTTCTGCAATAGAATCAAAAGAAACTATTCGAAATACGCAAGCACTAGACAACAAAATTCTGCGACTAAATCAGACAACAGGCTTCGTTTCATCTTTCAATTGGATATTCACATTGCTTTGGATTCAGGAAATGTACCTGGGAATTACAATAATGGAGAAGAAGGAATTAGTAGCAGCAGTAACAAAATCAGCAGCAACAATTCGAAACTGATCTCCAATCCCAGGATTAGTATCAGATGAAACCCAACAACTCAACAACCAGCAAATTGACTTGGAAACCCAAATTTAACTCGAAATTAACCCCAGAAACCTTAAGAAACCTTAATCACTGAAAACAGAAGTGCTGAAACCATTTTTTGACCTTAGATGAGCTAGGAAATCAACTTTTAAACTGAAACTCGAAATTGTTGTGAAGAAACTTCGATGGAACAGTAATGTTTTTGAGTTTTTTGGAGTTTTGCTAATTTTTTGTGGTTTTTCTGGAAATTTAGATCTAAGATCAAGTAGTATTTTAATTTGAAATTCAAAAATCCAATGCTAAGCTTGCATAAAATGTTTTTGGGAGGGAATTTTAGAGGCTGGAAATTTTGGGGGAATTTTTAGGTTATCTAAAACTTGTAAAACAAGGCACTAGGCCTACCTTTTATAATCAAGGAAGGGGGCAGAATGTTGTGGAAGTTTTTAC
>NW_017680159.1:0-14357 GCF_001879085.1 Nicotiana attenuata | reverse complement strand
GGATTACTTCGAGAACCCTTATTGTTCTCATTTGTTACAATTACAATAATGATGACTATTATTATTTGATCAATGGCACGCCCATGTTCATTGGTCAACCACTTGTCTTCATTTACTTATTATGCATTGCTACCACATTCACTTCAAGAATGGTGCAAATCAAGTGGGACAAGATTCATGCTTTTCCATGAAAAATATATTATTTTTCTTTAGTCATCACTATGTCATCCATATGGTGCATTGGAACTCAAACCCAATGTCTGACCCATATAAAGACATGTTAGGCCATAATGAGTTGGGACTCGAACCCAACTTTTACAATCATGGATCATCAGGACTCAAAACCCGATGTCTTACCCTCATGGTGCGTTGGGACTTGAACCCACCGTCTTATCCTTATATAATGTTCATCACAAATGGTCTGATTCACATTAGGAATGGAATATAATTTTATGTAGCCACATAGTAAAATCTATCATAAAAATAAGCAAAATAGAAATGATAAGAACTATTATCAATAAAAATATAATAGAGTATAAACTCGTGTACTAGTATCCTACATATAAACATGTCAATAAGAGAGTCACCATGTAGCATTATTACTATGTGATGTATTACTGCAAACTAATGCATGATGATTAAATAAAATGCACACAAGAATTGAAACACATAACTAAATATACTTAACTTAAAAAAACAAATAATCTTAAGTAATAACTATTGCTAGCATATTCTGTTTTAATACAGATGATGTCAAAATAGGCTAGTAAAACATAATGCTATCACTTTGTCAATTATCAGCATAAAAACGTTGCATCTAATTAGATTAGGCCATCGATCTTAAAAGTCCTCGTTAATACATAACATGACCAAAATGCTTTTTAATGTTTCACAAAGATCTTTTAATATCATAAAAAATCAATGATAGCATGATGTTATAATTGTATAAGATCAATTTTAGAACTAGAAACAAAGTTAGTGGACATATACAGCCATACGAGCATGAAAACTTAAAATCAAAGCTTAGTTTTTTCTAAACAAAGCAACTACAAATCTTAAATTTTAACATAAGCTAAATACACAATTTATGGTATAATTTGAAAAATAATACTCCCTGGACAATAGAGGCAAACTAAACATTAATATGGCATACGTAATAATGCTCATATTTTCATTGGTTCAACCAAATTGGTTCAAGGTTGTCGACCATTCATATCTTCTAGGTCGATTAAAGCTTCGTGCTGATAACGTGTTACGAAACTTAGGTCAAAGTAATAATATAAAACAAGAAGATAGACAACAATGTAGAGAGAAAGAGAGGAGAGAATCTATTTCTTCCATGTATTCAAGTGTGTACAATGTGATGCCCAAACCCTCTATTTATAGGATGATATAGGTAATACAAAGGGACTCCATAAACATGGTATTAACTATTGAGAAAATGGGGGAAGATCATGGAGGTGTGGGAGTTACATCCATAATGGTAAGAAGTACTGGGAGGTTAATGGAGAAAAGTAGTGGGTATTACTCCCTTAGGAGTTATGGACATCCACCATAATCAAGTATTTCATAACAGTAGGAAAATTTTATCAGTGGCAGATGAAAGATGATAAAGAGATGAACGTACAAATCAACGAATTTCAAAAATTGTTAGAAGACTTGAAGGCCGAGGGGATGTCTTTACCAGAAAAGTTTGTTGTTGGAGTGCTAATTGAGAAGTTTCCTGACTCATGGAGTGACTACAAAAATAACTTAAAGCACAAACAGAAAAATTTCACTATTGAGGAAATTGTGAACCCACATCCTAATTGAATATTCCAACAGAAAAGAATCTGCCAAAGCTAGGATGACAGCTCTTAAAGCAAACTTAGTGCAAACAACAACAACAACCGCAAAAGGTATGAGAATAAGTCTCAAGGTTGCAAGCCTAAAAATCCTAATCTTAAAAGAAAAAAAGGCTCTTATTTTGTTTGTGGAAAACCAGGCCATCATGCCTCACAGTGCAGGTACAGAGCAGGAAACGACAAAGGAAAAACTAATACTCCTAAGGCTAACTTAGCCGAAGGAGGTGATATTATTGCAGCTGTCATTTCTCAAGTAAACATTGTAGCACATGCAAAAGAATGGGTGATAGACTCTGGGGCTACTCGACACATTTGTGCAAATCGAGAAGCATTTTCCTCTTATACTCCTGTAGAGGATGATAGAGAAGAGGTCTACCTTGGAGACTCAAGTACTACCAAAGTCTTGGGTAAGGGTAAAGTTCTCCTAAAACTCAATTAGGGAAAAACTTTAGCCCTTGTTGATGTACTGCATGTTCCTACTATGAGGGCAAACTTGATCTCTGTATCCTTGTTGGGAAGAGCCGGAGTGAAAGTGTCATTTGAATCTGATAAGATCATAATGACCAAAAATAATGTGTTTGTGGGAAAGGGCTATTGTAACCAAGGACCCTTTGTACTTAATATTTCTGATGTTATCAATGGAAATGTATGTACTTCTGCTTATATGGTTGAGTCCATCTCTCTATGGCATGCTAGACTTGGACATGTGAATGTCGCTTATATAAAGAAAATGCAATCACTAGGATTAATATCTGGTTTAGACTCATATAATATTGACAAGTGTGAAATATGTGCTGAAGCTAAAAGTACCAGAAAGACTTGTTTTTCTGTAAATAGAGAAACTGGATTATTATCCTTGATTCACACGGATCTAGGTGATTTAAAACAGACTATGACTAGAGGTGGTAAAAGATATTATGTGACTTTTATTGATGATTTTTCTAGATTTACTAAGTTGTATTTGCTAAGAAATAAAGATGATGCATTTAATGTTTTTATGTCTTATAAAACTGAGGTTGAAAATCAACTTAGTAGAAAAATTAAGAGAATTAGATCAGATAGAGGTGGAGAATATTTATCTTTAAATAGTTTTGTGAAAAGAATGGAATAGTTCATGAAATAACTCTGCCTTATTCACCTAAGTCAAATGGAATAGCTGAAAGGAAAAATAGAACATTGAAAGACATGATGAACTCTATGTTAGTTAGTTCTAATGCTCCTGATAATTTATGGGGTGAAGCTATTTTATCTGCTTGTCACTTACAAAATAGAATATCACATAGAAGAACTGAAAAATCCCTTATGAATTGTGGAAGGGCTATAAACCTAACTTGAAATATTTAAAAGTGTGGGGATACCTTGCTAAAGTTCTTTTGCCTGAACCTAAAAAGAGAAAAATAGGTTCTAAAACTGCTGATTGCATGCTTATTGGATATACTGAACATAGTGCTGCATATAGATTTCTTGTGTTTAAAAAGTGATGTGCTTGATTAAAACACTATATTGAAACAAAGAATGTTGAGTTCTTTGAATATATTTATCCATTGTCTGTTAAAAAATTTTATACACCTGTTGAAACAAATAGTGAAATTACCTCTAATGAGGAACTGAGAAGGAGTAAAAGGCCCGGGAAAGAATATTTTTCATATGGAAATGATTTTCAAAATTTTCTTGCCGATAATGAACCATCAAACTATTTTGAAGCTATATCTTCTTCAGATGCTAAATATTGGAAAGAGGCAATAAAAATTGAAATTGATTCTATTAAGAAAAATAATACATGGATTTTAACTGATTTACCTCCTGGTGCAAAACCTATTGGTTGTAAATGGATTTTCAAAAGAAAATTTATCCTGATGGATCTTTAGATAAATATAAAGCTCGGTTAGTAGCAAAAGGATTTTCTCAAAAATAAAATATAGATTATTTTGATACATTTGTACCAGTGACTAGAATTTCTTCTGTTCGAATTTTAATTGTCTTAGTTTCAATCCGTAAGCTTTTTATCCACCAAATGGATGTGAAAAATGCTTTTCTAAATGGTGATTTAGAAGAAGAGATTTATATGGTTCAACCTGAAGGCCGTGTCACTCCTGGACAAGAAAAAAAAGTTTGTAAATTAATTAAATCTCTTTATGGCCTTAAACAAGCTCCTAAGCAGTGGTATGAGAAATTTGAACAAGTCTTACTGAGAGACGGTTTCCCTTCGGTTGAGGTGGATAAATGTGTTTATACTAAAGTGGTAGACAATGATTATGTGATAATATGTCTGTATGTTGATGACATACTTATATTTGGTACAAGTTTAAATATTGTGCAAAGTACTAAATTATTTCTGTCTGCTAATTTTGATATGAAAGATCTGGTGAAATAAATATGATATTGGGAGTTAAAGTTATAAGGAGTGAAGATGGCATAATGTTGTCACAAGAACATTATATTGAGAGACTTCTTAAGAAGTTTGAATATTTTAATGCACACCAGTGAGCACTCCTTTTGATGCTAACTCTCAGTTGAAAAAGAATAATGGTGACCTAGTTGCTCAGTCTACATATGTGCAGATTATTGGGAGTCTGATGCATTTAATGAATTTTATAAGGTGTGATATAGCATATGCAGTGTGTAGGCTGAGTAGATATACTCATAATCCCAACAGAGAGCATTGGTCTGCATTAGCTAGACTAATGAAATATTGAGAGGAACCACGAATTATGGTATCCTATATAGTGGATTTCTTTCTACTTTAGAACGGTACAGTGATGCAAATTGGATCTCTGATTCAGATGAGACAAAATCCACTAGTGGTTATGTATTACCCTTGGTGGTGGTGCAATATCGTGGAAATCAGCTAAACAGACGATCATTGCTAGATCGACTATGGAATCAGAGTTTGTAGCTCTGGAGTTAGCTGGTTCTGAGGCATAGTGGCTAAGAAACTTCTTAGCTAATATCCCTTTAATAAAGGACGTATTGCCTCCTGTGTCTATGCATTGTGGTTGTCAAGCGGCAATAGCTATTGCAAAGAATAAATCTTATAATTGTAAAAGTAGACACATGAAATTGAGACATGATCATAAAACAGCTGTTGAGAGATGGAATAATTTTCATTGACTATGTGAAGTCAGAGATAAATTTGGCCGATCCTCTGACTAAACCCGTGGGAAGAAAATTAATTCTTCAAACCTCAAAAGAGATGGGGTTAAGGCCGACATGTTGTCAATAGAGATGGTAACCCAACCTATGTGATTGGAGATCCCATGAAGTAGGTTCATATGGGTAATAACAAGTCGATATTGGCACTGAAGCACTAAAAGAGAGTGCTTGACTGCTACTAATTGAGAGGCTGAGTTATAACTCTTAATGAAATTCATAGTCCTTATGAATGGTGTATTTAAAAGCAGTATATACTTGATGAATTCACCTATATGAGAGTGGAGTGGGCCGCTCCTATGAGATTTTGGCCTAGTCTCTAGAGCTCTCATGAATAACCAGGCACGCGAATGGCCTATTGGGCGCAAAACCGCGTTGAACAGCAAAATTACCGGGGGTCAAAATGTGATTGATAAAATCTCTGACTTATAATAAGAATTATTGGTTCGTAGAAATATTACATTTCACCAGTAGTTCTGTGAGTTAAATTTTATTGGTCTAAGTTTGGCTCATAGTCCAGAAGACACCAAACCTATTACATTGGGATCATACAAATCCAACAAGTTTATTTTTGGGTCTTTAAAATAGTAGGGGACTGTGGCAATATTTTAAAGATTTTGGACAAGTGTCTTAGCCATTCTAGAAGGCTATGTTAAGTGGCAAAAGAAGTGTAAAAAGTGGCAAACTTGATCAGCCACTTTCTTGCCATGCACAACAAAGTTACATGCAATTATAATTATAAATAGCCATCATTTGGCTGCACAATTCATCCACCATCAGAGGTGCTTTTCTACTTAGCCTTCTTCTCTTACTCTCTTAGCTTCTCTTATTTCCAATTTTTCTTATAAATTTTCTTTGTCCTATTCTCTTTTCAATCTTGTTAGATTATTGTAATATAAATATTCTGTTGATTCCTGTATCCTCTAAATAAAATAGAGGTAAGCTTGTTTAATCCTGGAGAAACATTTCACACTACTGAAATAGTTTCTTAGGACAGTGCCCAGCACGACTCAAGCTAATTCGTGTATCTACTTACAAAGAATAATGAAACAATGTTATTGAAATTCTTGCTCTCAATTACTACAATTCCTAATAAATTTCATTAGTCCCGGGATTAAGCAAATTAAAAAAAGATGGAAAAAAAAAAGAACGTCACTAAGTTTTAAATAAACGATTTCACGTATTTGATAAACATGCTTAACTGCTGCCTTGCCCATTGGTGGAGCCCCATGTAGCCAAGGGTGTCAATTCCTACGTCCTTCCATCGGAAATTACAATTGTGTAGTTAGATAATTTTTATTTATTTATTTATATGTACTACATATTGATCTCCCTTGACTTCTTTCTAGATTTACTTCTTTGTAGTTTGATCCACCTTAATGAAAGTTCTAGACTTTGCTTGTGTTATCAAGTGTTTTCGTCCTTATCATATATACTATATATTGTATAATATGTTTGCATAATATGAACATTATATCAACAAAATGGCTTCATATATACAAAGAAATAATATAATATAAAAAACAAAAAGAATGTTAGTACAAAAGAGAGAAACCAGTAGCATGGAGATATTTGATTATGTTGCAGAGTTTAGATCATAGCATACTGTCAAATTGGCATGTAATTATTTGCAGGAAAGAGTGGTCCTCTGTTTATCGTCAATTTCTTAATCAAAGGATCGGTTTGATGGACAAGTAGATCTGTTACGTTGGACCACTTTGATTAACTACTACAAAATCTAAGTTATTTTCTTGGCCACTTTCCATTTATTGAAGATCAATTTGACAAATTTTTATAAATCTAACCACATTAAATTATTTTTTCTGTATCAAAATGTAGGTACATTTAAGAAATTATAACTTTATAGTATGTATTGGAATTGTTATCATATCAAAAAAGGATATAATTTAAAATTAGTTTAAGATCACTTTGCTTGATTCTAGGTAAAAGATAAGTAACATTTATCATTTTGGCAGCCAATTTTCAAAAGTCGGCCAAATTTAATGTGTACTTTTTTTAGTCGGTATATATAAATTATACATTGGTTATTCACCGTTATACATATATTATATATTCACCTGCTATTTTTAATTTAAGAGATTAGGTGGGTGTAGGGGTATTCACAAAAACCCGAAAAACCGAACCAAACCGAAAACCAAACCAAACCGACCAAAAAAATTGATACTTTTTGGTTTGGTTTGGTTTTGGTTTTGAATTTTAAAAACCGATCAAATTTGGTTTGGTTTTGGTTTTAATCAGAAAAAAACCGAACCAAACCGACTATATGAGTAGCTATTCAAATATATATATATATATATTGTTATACAAAGTTTCAAAATATTTATGGTAAATGTTAATAGTTTGCAATTTTAATATAGTTCTTTACCTTTACATTCTAATTTGATTGGTAGTTTTCTTTTGTTTAGTGTAAGAATCCATTTTGTGTTAAAAATAACATATTTTTAATTGAGTCCTTAAATTATTCATCACTATTTGATTCAATTATCATCAATATATCTTGGTAAATAATAGATTTCTCAAAGGGCAATTGATTTGATAGTGTTACATTGAAAATGTGATCGCCGGAATATGTGTTTAGTAGTGTATGTCTTATATTTAAGAAAAAACCGACAAATAACCGAAAAAACCGAAAAACCGACATAAACCGAATCGAAAAAAATCGACTTAATTGGTTTGGTTTGGTTCTAATATTTGAAAAACCGACTTACTTGGTTTGGTTTCTTTTTAAGGGAAAATCGATCCAAACCGAACCATGAACACCCCTAGGTGGGTGGCTATTTGGATTAATTCCTAGCAACCAACAATTCAGGCATTGCATTTCCTATATTATTCAATTATTTTTATGTGGTGTGTTCTCTTCCTTTATATGAATTTGAAATCTACTACTATATGAATATCATTATTTAAGTGAATTTGACACTATTAATCGGGTGTTTATTTTACCTTTTAAGTTTTAACTACTTTTATCGAGATTTATTAAAAATGTATTCTTATCCGATTTCTTTCTTTAGAACAACGATTCTTATAATTTTTACAATATGTATAATAATACTAAATTCACCTTACTATCTTGTTGTTTTTATTCTTGCTTTTATATGGCTTTTTGGTACGGTCCCTTCTTGTCTATATTTTCAATAATGTGGTGCTTATGATTTCCTGAGCCGAGCGTCTATTGGAAACAACATCTCTATCCTCACAAGGTAGGGGTAAATTCTGCGTACACACTAACCTCCCCAGACCCCGCAGTGTGGGATAATACTGGGTATATTGTTGTTGTTGTTGTATAATACTAATTGATTTTAAGTAATACCCTTTAAAATTCCTTTACAGAAAATGAAAATGAATTAGTTACGTTGAGCCAAGATCATTATGGTTGGAGTTAAAATTGTTGACTATTAAGACTACTTCATACTTATCGTATGGGTTTCGGTTTTTCATATTAGAATGAAATAATATTTCAATTTAATTATTCGACTGCTTGAATTTGTGCCGACTAACCTACTAACGAAAGTAATATAAAGTTTCTTACTAAAAAGTTTTCACTTGTAAAGCACAAAATGAGACATTTTGTTAAGGGTTCAATAATTAGAATAAAATACTAATTGGTATTGTTGAATTTATGGTTTGGCGGTAATATGAAGTTTTTCATTAGTCCATTTGCCAACTAACAGTAACAGCAACAACTCACTGAACTAGCAACGATTGTTGCGGTGGAGTGGTAATTACTCCTTCATTCTTAACTAGAAGTGTCAAATTTGAGCACTGGGTATGGAGTTGTCTTTGTTAGGTAGTGTTTTACTCCAAGTATGGACTTTTCGGCGCGAATCCGAATTTAGTCGGGCTCCAGTGTAAGTACCGGACACCGGGTGGAAAACAAAAAAACAAACTTAACTAAAATGTACCAATAACTACCCAACAAACAAAAAAAACCATTTCTAAAACCTTGCACAACTCTTCCACTCTTCTCCTCTTCTTCTTCTTATGGCCTCTAAGCCATGCCTTCAAACTTTTGGTGCAGAATTTTCAAGTTTAATATCTTTTAACTTTCCTTGTTAATAAATACTTTATTCCCACTTCAAGATTTTATTTTATTTTTCCCTTCTGGTGATTTTAGTTGGCCAGCAAGCTCAAATTTGCCTCTTGTTGGACACCAGCAGATGCAGGTTCGTCTTGTTTTTCTCTTTTATATAAACACTTGATTTTCATTTTTTGGTATTTTTTATTTGCATATGTTGTTTTTATTTCAAGAATTGGGTGGGTCTATTTAAGCTCAAAATGCTAGCAATAACATTTTCCTTTCCACTGATTAGAGCTCAGTGTGGAGATTTGTCAGATGGATTCTTGTATGTTTGGAATTTTTGATTGTCTGTACTTAGTGACTCGGCATAGGAATTTTTTATTTACTACATCTTGATATGCCATAGTAATTTGTCTACAACTAGCTGAGATGATATTTATACTTTCTGTTCTTTATTGTGAGCATTAGGCTCTTGCAATTGTGGATTTGATCTTTCCCTCATTGATAACTGATTCGTTAAATTTTCGTGATCTGTTTCTTTACGTTAGTGCATGCTTTTAGTAGGAAAAGAACTTCATCTTGTGGATAATTTGATCCATGTGGCAAGTCCAATTTTGGTGTAGCTTTTTCACATAACTTCTTTGTTATGACTACTTTATAAAAATAAAAAAAGACTCTTTTTACGACTTATGTATCGGTATATTGCTGATAGTCCTAGAGTTTGTTCCATTTGAACTTTATTATAACAGTTACCTCCATCATATAGTATTTTAGTATGTTGTAGTTGTTGGTAAGATTCTTGCTGCTTCGAAAGCACAACTTTATTTTCACGCAAGTATAGTATCCTCCGAGTAGTCCTGTTTGCCGGGTTCACGGTAGTAGCAGACACGACCTTATCCACCTACGGTGTGAGGGCCCGAGAACCGGCACATATTTGTATCCCTGGTAGCAGATCACTTATTTCTTTTTAGATTTGTGGCAAAAACTGACTTGCAAGTAAAGCAATTGGACCTTTAGAGAAATGCCTGTTTTCAGCTTCCAGATTGAAAGCTCGAAATTATCTTTGGTTTGGTATTTGGTAATCCATGTTTATCTCATCTCATGATTGAGAAATAACTTTAGGACTTCTAAATAGGGAGGAAATATTGTCATAAATCGCGTATAGCATCTAGATAGACTGGTTGGAGGATTATATCAGGTACATTCATTCAACTCTACTATGTCAAACAGATTGGAGAAATTATCATGCACTTTCTAAAATTGTTCGTGATGCATATGCACCTTCTTTGATAGATAATTGATTTCATTGTCGTTTTCCCCGAGAGAAAAGCATTTTTTTTGGTTCCATTACCTCTTTTTAATCTCCTCTGTGCCGACGTTTCTTTCGAAAACAGTTCTCTTCTACCCCCAGGGATAAGGTCTGCGTACACACTACCTCCCCGACCCAGACCCACTTGTGGGATTATACTGGGTTGTTGTTGTTGTTGTTGCATCGTCATGAAAGATCCTTCTTTTTCAGTTGTGGGCATCTGTCGAAATAATGCTTTAGTTTCTTGTATACAAGATCAACAGCATTTTCTGGCAGACAAAGCAATTTCTCTACTCATAGCATGCTTGGGCTGCTAGTGATGAAGTCTGTCTGTGACCACAAAATAGGGGACATACTCCTCGCATCATCTACTTTTTCACAATTTTTTCCTTCTATTACATTAATTGTTCATGACTTCTTCTGAAATCCTTTCAAGCTCCATGTGACCCCTGCTCTTTTGATTGGGTGTTTTTTATCGTTGTTTAAGCTTCATATCATCATCTTCTTGTTCCTGGTCATGCCTTGTGAATCACAATAATTGTTCCATTTTCTGTAGCAAAGATTAGATGCCATATGGCTCACTTAGGTGCTCATGAGATACGGCTTGAATTGGGCTTTCTAGGCAAGAATGACCCAGAGTGATGAAGAGAACGGTAATTTTCCATTTGGACATAAAGAATCGATGCGAGTGGCTTAATATGTTAACTATTGTTGGCTAATTTGATTGTGTAGACACTGATTAGTTAAACTGTCCTATACTGTTTGGTTTTCTCTTTAGAATATGAAAGGGGGAAAAGCCAAATTGAATTGTGAAAAGAAAGGGGGAGAGGGAGACAACAATCTCTTTCCTCCACATCCAATGTGAGATATTTCGTAATTGATCCTACATTGTTATCTATCTAGCTAAAGGCATAGATCGTATACTAACATAGGGCCCTCTTACCCTGGGGAAGCCTTTCGACAAGCTTCTTAATAATCTAAATTAGGCTTGTGTGTTATCGGACCTCGAAGAAATATAGCTCTGAAATACCCTGTGTGATATATTGACAACGGGAACTTGTGGTGAATTCAACCCGAAAAGCAACTCTAATAAACGAAAGAGAGCACCGCTAGAGGAAGTACTATTGGAGTCAGAGTGGGCGTACGCCAAGGAATTATGTAAGCGGTTGATCCCTGTTCGAAATTTAACAGAAGAACTGAATATAATTTTGTGATTATCCTCTCTTCTACCAGGACAAGACAATCTCCAGCTCTCTCAGACTCTCTCTCGTTCTCTTGTTAGTGAATTATATGTCTAACGACCACAAAGGGTTCCTGCATGGTTCAATTCTATCTTTCAGTCATGAACATTTATTACACCAACACAAGGCTTGTCTTTCTCGAGTATTTGCAAGAAATAATGTACTAGATTGAGCTTTATAATTATTGACTCTCTAGGACTGCAGAAATCAAGCACATACCAACCTTAACGCACTCCACAATAATTTATTGTGTGTGTGTGCTTGTCCTAGTTTTTTCTAATTATATTCTCCTCAGTTATATAAACTACATATATTTACGGATAACGCTCTCTTTCGACCGAATAGCCACAGGATGTTCGCGTCTTCGACACCGACTATCGTAAGCCGTAGCCATCCCGCGCCCTCCTCCATACTCGACAGTGTGTGAGTGTGTGATGTAACCACATTTATTAATAATGAGTGCGTCGTGAGTACAATGATATATATAGAGAGTTCTACAGTTCTGGTCCTCATAAATGGTTTGCATGTGGACGTGAGGGTACACTCCATGAGGGGAGTGAAGGATTTCTCAAGATTCAATTCGGTCACGGATTGTGATGAATAGGCATAATGATGTATACGTTTGGTGTCTACAAGACTTCTCTATCGCTGGTTATAGACACGTGTAGACGATTACTACACTGCTTACCGCTGACCTTAACGCTTGTGCAGCTTAATTCTTGAATGAAGAATTCCCAACTATTTCTTGTACCAGTTGGATAAGCATGCCATGATTACCTTAATGCTCGAGAGTGTAAATACACAGATATGTGGGAAGGCAATTTATTTAGGCAGATCCATCAAGATTTGAATGTGATGAAGTGGATGGTTACCTTTCAGAAGATATATTTCTAGATATATGCCTGTATGTAGTTGGAAGAGTGATAAAATTCCTTTTTTATAAGAAAATTTAAAAATATTATGAATGGGCAAGCAGAACTGTTTTTTTTTAATGAGTCATACTATAACTACCTTACTCTACCTCATATACGACGGATAGATGATGAGGATACCATGTGGAATAGTCAATTGGGACATACTGAACAGCATCTAAGTATAAACTCTCTCTCTCACGTGAGACTGCTTGATCCATCCCGATGCACTATTACTATGTGCGTAGCTGTGATAGTATTAGAATAACTTAGGTATACACAAGGAGTGGACCTGTGGTTCTATTTGTGTTTGATGCATATGGTTTAATCCATGTTGATAACATGAACAACATAAAGTTACGATTGTGTGTGGTAATTTGGAATTTTCTCAATAACCCCCATTGGTATGGAGAATCATTAGAGTGTTGAGGTAGGCAGTTATTAATCAAGAATGTTGGCTTGTTGAAGCAAATGACCAAATACTAGAGGCACATGGAGGCTTGATGTAAACATGGTTTTTGTCTGTTTTCAATAATGTTGTCTGCTGTCTACGTTCAGTCATGGCTACTCTTTGTGGTGTTGTATGGTGGTGATACAAGGTGTTCAATTGCCATTGGTATGAAGATAATGGTTTGGGGCCTTCAAACTCACCAACCACATCAGCTGTAGATTTTTGTAGGAAAACAAAGGGGTTTGAATTTAGAAATAATTGTTTGGACCCTCGCTTTTGGTTTTTAATCGTACTATTATAATCAAAATATATTTTGTGACTTGTCAACAAAAAATTACATAATATAATCTTTATTCAATTGACAATGTGAGCAGAAGCCCCCCAAACGTATTCATACATAAAACCTACATTCTGTGACAAAGCTTCCACTTTTGTGTAGCTTCATAACTAGAGTGTTTTGAGAAAAAGGATGTGGCCTGTTGGCTTTATCTGGAACAAAAACCGAATTTACAATGATCACTTCGGTGTCATGCGCAGTCGCGCACGTTCTAGTTAACGACATAGTAAGTTGAAACCTTGGTGTGTTTATAAGAAGTTGTTTATTTCGGATTTCAGTCATATGTCTCCTTGATGCCAGCTGAAACTGCTGATGAATTCCGCCCTTCGTTGGATTAGGTACTCAATATGCTCGCGTACTCCTCGTGTGCACTCGTAAAGTCCTTTATTCTGGCCTTCATCAATGCTCGCTGCTTCCTGGTTGTTGCAACGAGCGCCCCCTGTGGCTCACAATCCTTCAACAAGACTCAGATAAGATCTGCCTGCTGAAAGTAATTCCATTTCGATGTCATATATCTTTTTAAAAACACCCCAGAATATAGCTATAGCACCAATATATATACGCATTTGATTAATAATCTGGATGCTAGTGCTCACACGATAGTATAATTCGACCCAGCTGAAACCTCTTTGTTTCGTGTCCTTTATATGCAAACTCTCTAGTGATACTCCAGTAGTCGATGTTATAGGTATGATCTTATTCCTCTTACCCAATGTAATATCCTTCACTGTACAGTGTAGCTCATCATCAAATGTTGAGAAGATTCTTGCGTTCCTGCTAAGTGCATCGAGCTTTAGTCACGTTGTGTGATCGCGCCTCACCGATATCAACACATGCAAGGCTATCTGCAGCAAAGTTTGCACTTTGGCTTCCAAGTGATTATGAGAGCAATGACGGGCCTACATTGGTACGTATGCCCAAGTTAACGCCACTGAACTGGCAACTGGACGTATTTTGTTGGGGAGGCGGCTGTTGGATGCAGTTAGTTGCATGATGGTGCCATTGCTGCAACTTTGGGATTTTGAACACCAACTCAGGTCAGTCCTTGGCTTCATTGTTGCGAGGTACAAAATCT
>NW_017680158.1:0-14360 GCF_001879085.1 Nicotiana attenuata | reverse complement strand
GGCATTCATTTCTCATATCTTCATTGTTCATCTGAGAGAGATTCTGAGGAAACTTTTTCGTTCTGCTAATTCATCTTCTACTTTCTTTCCTTTGATTGTGATAACCTTTGTCTTGCCCACCGAATTCTATCCCTTTCTCTTTAGTAGATCAACAATGGCAGGCAGTTCTTCCCACGATGCTCTTCCGATAGATTTTCCGGTAGTTGAAGGGCCACCTCCGGCAATGGGAGGTGCCGAATAGATAGAGACCGGAGAAGTTCCGTCGGTTACGAGGTAGTTCTCTGCCCGGGGGTCTGGCGATTGATTTCACTGTCGATGGTGGGGAGGATCCGGTGGATGAAGCCCCGTTAATGGGGGAGATTGGGATGGCCCGATTGCGGGAACAGGGGGTCATCCCCAGCTATGCTGACGTCGTTCTTGCTAGAAGCGAGGAGAGGGTCCACACCGACCGCAGGGGATACTGCGTCTTTTACGCCTATCCCTTCAAGTTGGGGTTTAAGCTCCCGCTCCCAATGCTAGTGGTTGATTTCTGTCGTTATTACGGGGTGTGCCCGGGTCAGCTCACTCCTTCCCTCTACAAATTGTTGGCAATGTTCATCAAGTACGCGGAATTGGCCCGTAGGGAGGTCACGCTGCAGCATGTGCTTAGTCTCTACGCTCCCCAGAGAGTTCGTGGCACCATGATTCAGGCGTGCCCTCGTGGGTCGAGAGGCCTGGTCATGAGATTGGATGACGAGGTCGACCCTCGCCCTTTCGAGCACTTCTTTTATATCAGGACCAGGCATCTGGTGGCGGATGCTACTGGGTTCCCAGAGGCTTGGAATCATGCACGTAAGTTCCTTAACCGTCGAATTCCCTTTTCTGCCCCTCCTTACGTCTTGTGCTCATAAACGTTAACTCGTATCAATTTTGTAGCCGAAAAGTTGCCGCCGGCTCCGTTGGCTGGGATTCGTGAGTGGGTTGAGGCCGTGCTCCCCCATACGGTGGGGATACGCACATGGGCGTCTTTCTGGGAGAGGCATGGCCGTAGGCTTGAGGCAGGTAAAAAATTGATTTCTTCTTCTGTTCCGCTTTGTTTCAACTCTATTCATCAACTTTGTTTTTCTGTGATCAGGGAGGGCACGCCGCGTCAGGGCCCCTCAGTTGGCCTTCCGTCGGCCGGGTGCAATTGCTCGACTTACTGCAGCGCCGGTATCGCGCCCAATATCGAGGGCGGCATCAGTTGAATCTTCAGCGGTTCCTTCTCCAGCACGGGCCGCACTTCGGGACGAGGGGCCATCGGGGGTTGTGCACCCTAGGGCGGAATCGCCATCATATGGGGAGGAGGAGAGGCCATTGATAAGGCGTAGGGTCGTGTTCACGTCGGCTCCTCCTGTGGTAATTAATTTGGACTCCCCCCAGGCGGATGCGGAGCGGAGTGTGGTTGCGGCGCCTGACCCTGAGGGTGGACACGCAATGGGGGTTGCCCCGGTTGGCTTATGCCACGATGATGCCGTCGCTTCGGTGACTCAATTGGTGGTTCCAGTCGCTGAGACGGGAGGTAGTTCCTCAGCGGCTGCTAATGTTGGTGAGGCAAGCGCTCCTTCGGTGGCTACGGTGGGTGGTTCTACCTCGCTGGTGGCGGAAGGAGGAAGGGATGCTGTAGGAGATGAGTACGAGTCTGAATCCGACTTGGACCCCGACGACGTCCGTATGTTCCAGGAAGGCTTCACCAATTCAGCGGTGCGCGCAGAGGGGCGGTCTCGCTTCATCGAGGTTCCCACGGAGCTGAACTTATTGCTCCAAGGGAGTAGCTTGGTCCCGCAGTTTGAGCTGCTATGCTCGGAGACCGAGAATGCGTCGTTGAGGGACGTTACGGATATCGGTCTGATGAATGAAGTGGCCGTGATGGGCTTGAGGGTATGTACTATGATGTCGGTTCGCTTCTTCTTTGCATTAGTTTGTCCTTTATCTTAATCGTTGTCTTTGCTTTGCAGTCTTATTTGTTGGAGGTGGAGAGCATTCGTCGAGCCAACGTCCGTTCGGGGATATTTTTGCGGGCGCTGGAGAAACACCGCCGCTACCGAGATCGGTGCCGAGAGATGCGCGTGCGCTTGAGGAATGATCCTCGTAGTCGGACCTTGGTCGAGGAACTGGCGAGGCGGGAGCTTCAGATGCAACAAACACTTGGCAGAGCGAGTGCTCTCGAGGAGCAGCTCCGGCGGAAGGATGAGGAGCTCGAGGCGGGGAAGAGGGCTGCAGCTGAGTGTGAGCGCCAGGGCCAGGCTAAGGCGGCAGAGGCCGCTGCGACATGGAGCGGGAAAGTGACTGCGTTGGAGGGTGAAGTCGCGGTATTGAAGCTTCGAGTGAGGGATGCCTCATCGAGGGCTGGGGCGTTGAAGGAAGCTATCCGCGTGCACGAATCCCAACGTGCGTTGGAGAGGGCTGCGGCGGCCTTTAGAGAAGCGAGTCTCGAGGAGCGGATCGGTGTCTTTGAGCAGGACGCCCAGGTCATGGCGGACCGGATCATAGCCTTAGAAGAAGAGAATCAGTGCCTACGGGACCAAGCCGCTTCTTCCAGCCAGGCTCGCGAACTTTGGGTCTTTGCCGAGGCCCAACGTGATGTATATAAGAATTTGTGGGAGGCCGGCATCGTGACCGAAGCTGCTTTCGAGGGAGCGCGTCAAAAGGCTCGTGAGGCCCGTAACGACTGTGGTTTTGACGCGGCGACGCTAGAGGCTGACGCTGGTGCAGATGGTGGCGCGGATGGCGCCGAGTAAAAAGATGTTAATGCATTTTTTCTTGTCTTGTTCGTCGTTTGGCGTTTAGGTGTTTCTTGTTTTTCTTTTCTCTTTCCTTGTATTGATCGGCCTTGGCCGGGTGTAAGCGGGGATGACCCGCAATTAATTTCGTGGATAAATGAGATCTCCTTTCTGTTATTTGCCTTGTATCTATTTCGTACCTCCTCTTTTTCCCCCTTAGCTTTTTCTTTGCATGCACTCGAAGGGGTGATTTGCCTTCGAGTTCAACTCTGGTAGGCATGTTAGTTTTTAATTGTTGACGACTCTTCTTCTTCGACTCGGGGTGAGCGAGTCGGAGCCGTTGCTTGGCGATAGCGGCACTTAGCCTTGGTCCCGGTTCGGGCGCGATCGAACTGTCAGCCGTGATGATAGAAAACGCGGCCTTGTAGTTTGACCGGGGTCGGACTTTACGTGCCCCCAATCTTAGTTTGAGTTGGGAGTACTTACTTGAAGGGCGAGGGTGCCTAACCTGCGCCTTGATTAGTTGGAGGTTGGATTTTGATGAGTTCAACGATGAAGGCGCTTGGTTCGAGTCCCGGTTCGACTGTGGTTGAACTAGTTAGTTTTGAGGACGAAGGCGTCTAACCTTATGGTTCGAGCGAGGTCGAACTAGTTGGATTTGATGGCGAAGGCGCGTAGCCTGGGTCCCAGTTCAACTATTGTTGAACTTAGTCGGTTCTGATGGCGAAGGCTCATGGCCTGAGTCCCAGTTCAACTGTTGTTGAACTTAGTCCATTTTGATGGCGAAGGCGCATAGCCTGAGTCCCAGTTCAACTATTGTTGAGCTTAGTCCATTTTGATGGCGAAGGCGCATAGCCTAAGTCCCAGTTCAACTGTTGAACTTAGTCCATTTTGATGGTGAAGGCGCATGGCCTGAGTCCCAGTTCAGCTGTTGTTGAACTTAGTGGCGAAGGCGCATAGCCTTGATTCAATGGCGAAGGCGCATAGCTGAGTCCCAGTTTCAACTGTTGTTGAATTAGTTGGCGAAGCGGCATAGCCTGAGGTCCCAGTTCAACTGTTGTTGAATATTAGTGGCGAGGGGCATAGCCTTGATTCAATTGGCGAAGGCCGCATAAGCCTGAGTCCCAGTTCAACTGTTGTTAACTTAGTCGATTTTGATGGTTGAGGCTCATGGCTGATCCCAGGTTCAACTGTCGTTGAACTTAGTGGCGAAGGCGCATAGCTTGATTCAATGGCGAAGGCGCATAGCCTGAGTCCCAGTTCAACTGTTGTTGAACTTAGTGGCGAAGGCGCATAGCCTTGATTCAATGGCGAAGGCGCATAGCCTGAGTCCCAGTTCAACTGTTGTTGAACTAGTGGCGAAGGCGCATAGCCTTGATTCAATGGCGAAGCGCATAGCCTGAGTCCCAGTTCAACTGTTGTTGAATTTAGTCGATTTTGATGGCGAAGGCTCATGGCCTGAGTCCCAGTTCAACTGTCGCTTGAAACTTAGTGGCGAAGGCGCATAGCCTTGATTCATGGCGAAGGCGCATAGCCTGGATTCCCAGTTCAACTGTTGTTGAACAGTGGCGAAGGCGCATTAGCCTTGATCAATGGCGAAGGCGTATAGCCTGAGTCCCAATTCAACTGTTGTTGAACTTAGTGGAGAAGGCGCATAGCCTTGATTCAATGGCGAAGGCGTATAGCCTGAGTCCCAGTTCAACTGTTGTTGAACTTAGTGGCGAAGGCGCATAGCCTTGATTCAATGGCGAAGGCGCATAGCCTGAGTCCCAGTTCAACTGTTGTTGAATTTAGTCGATTTTGATGGCGAAGGCTCATGGCCTGAGTCCCAGTTCAACTGTCGTTGAACTTAGTGGCGAAGGCGCATAGCCTTGATTCAATGGCGAAGGCGCATAGCCTGAGTCCCAGTTCAACTGTTGTTGAACTTAGTGGCGAAGGCGCATAGCCTTGATTCAATGGCGAAGGCGCATAGCCTGAGTCCCAGTTCAACTGTTGTTGAACTTAGTTGATTTTGATGGCGAAGGCGCATGGCCTGAGTCCTAGTTCAGCTGTTGTTGAATTAGAAATGGCGACAGGCGCATAGCCTTGATTCAATGGCGAAGGCGCATAGCCTGAGTCCCAGTTCAACTGTTTATTGAACTTAGTCGATTTTGATGGCGAAGGCGCATGGCCTGAGTCCAATATTGTGGGTATTGAGTGCTGAAGCTCGGTTTGGATTCGAGACCTTGAGCGGCTTATCCGTTGTCTTCCCAACCAAGGTATATAGGCTGTCTTGAGGCGACTCTCGGCTCGAGATATCTCCGTGCCGGTTTCTGGCCGGAGCTCGTATCAGGGATGCGGGAGATGCCTTACAGAGATCTTCCCTTAGGAGGGGCTTCTTTTTCTTCTTTGCACTATCCGAGATCAGAGAGAGAGAGAGAGGACTTGGATCTTGATTTGAGATCTTCGAGTTCCCCTTGTCCGACATGCCGCTTTGGCTTATTTGAGCTGGGTTGCATTTGTTTTCCTTTTCTGGCGTTTCTTCCTTTTTGGTCCAGGGAAGAACTACGCGATTTTGCTAGAAAATCCCCACAAACGGCGCCAAATTATTTGCTCAAAAGTTATCACATACTTTATGAGTATAAAACAACATAATTAAATCACGGGAAAATCATAGCAAAACGTAATAATCCATTGGACCAAATGAAGGAAACGAAAATAAGTACTCAGAGTTAGGAGGAGAAACATTAAAATCCTTTATTGATAATGTTGATTTGGCCAGCCTCTCCATGAAGAGGTTCAGAGCCTTACACTGGTGTTCTACTCTCTCATAATATGGGTATCATTGTGTTTTTTCTCTTTTTCCTGGATAGTGACCAAGAAGGAGCCCCCTTTCTAGGATTTTCTCTCTTGGTATTTATAGCTATGAGCTTCGTGAGCTGGCAATTAGTGGCCGTGACCACGTTGGGGTTTCGCCTTCATGATGGCGGATGGGCCGTGGCCTTATTAATCAAATCAGGCAAGGGTTAACCACTTACTAATCATGAATTAGCTTAAGACGGGATTAGCTTCGTTAGTTATCGTGAGGTCAGATTCTGACCCATACACATAATTACACCAGTAACTACTACATCTTGCTTTATAAATGAAGCTACCAAATATTGTGTTCTTTCAAAAGATGCACGATACTTGGAAAAATACTTTGACAACGAAAATATACCCTATTCTACATTAATGATAGTTGAAAATTCAACAATTTGGACTATGTGTTAAAACGTTAAATTACTACAACGTGCTAAATTGACTGAATTAAACTTTGGAAGAATTGAAAATGAAATTGATGCGGAGTACGAACTCCAATCCATAAAACAATGAAGACATTATATTTTGTTGGTTGCTTTATTTAAGTATTTATTTGGGTGTCTGCCCAAAGACACTTGTAACGTCCCTATCTTTAAATGGCAGGTACTTCCACTGGGTAAAAGAGTTTTTTTAGGGTAAAAAACGTTACAGTTAGGGTGTGTTTGTTATAATGGAAAATGTTTTCCGTGAAAAATATTTTTCAAGAAAATATTTATTTGGAAAATAAGTAGTAATCTTATTCATTTTTCGATGTTTGGTACGCAAATTAAGGAAAATAACTCTCAAGAGTATTCATAAATAATTTAGATACAATAAACATGAAGCCATAAGCTTTAGAACCAACAACCTTCCGAACCCACAAATTTTATAAACTTCCGAACCGCTAAACTTTCGAACGCGTAAACTTTATAAATTCTAAATCTGTTAACTTCCAAACACATAAACCTCCGAACTCATAACTTTGGAACTTGTAATATTTCGAACCTGTAAACCGAAAGACCAAAAAAATAAACTGAAAATATAAAAATATATATTTTATTTTCGGGGGAGGGGGGTGTGTGCAGAAAAACGAAAAAACAGAAATTTAAAATTATAAAAAAAAATTGTGTCGGGGGGTGGGGGCAGTGGTGCAGAAAAATGAAAAAACAAAAATTTAAAAATTACAAAAGAAAAAGTAAAAAAAAAATTTTTTGTTCGGGGTGGGGGGTGCAGTGGGGAGGGGGTTGGGGATAGCAGGGTGGATGGTGACGAAAAAAAACTAAAATTTGAAGAAAAAACCTTTTTGGAGAGAGGTGGTGGGGTGGGGTTGGGTGGGTGGGTGATGGGATGTGAGGTGGGTTGGTGAGGGTGGGGAAGGTTAAGAACGCTTTTTGGAAAATGTTTTCCCTTCTCTTCTCTTGATGAGGAATATATTTTCCTCCAATAACATGATAAGAAAAATGTTTTCCAAAATATTTAAATCAACCAAACATGCCAAAATTAAAAAATACTCCATACCAAACACACCCATAATCTTCTAACGTTTAGTTCCAGTCAAACAGCTTAGATTTTTTTAACTAAATTTAATCCCACTTAGAAAAGAACACTTCAGAATTGAGAGTTCAGACGAGTACAGTTTGCTGCTCGGCAAAAAATGAATCAACTTTTAGAGGTTGGTATTATTCCCCAGCAGCTTTGTAACCCTAGTTTGGAGTGAGAGGCAAGGGGAAGGACTTCTGACTAAGCATGTTCATGGGTCGGATTGGATTTGGCAGCTTTCGAATTATAATTATCGATTTTGTTTTTAAATTGCAATTCGAATCCGAACTAAATTAAATTCGGATGAATTTTAATGTTTGTGTTGAATAAATATTTTGGATTTAGGTTCGAATTATACACCTTATTAAGATGCTAAAATAAATGCTACCTCCTACCATTTTCAATAGTAAAACTCATTGATTTCTATATCTTTCACATTTAATATTGAAAAGAAAGAAAGGGCAAAAACAGTGAGAGAGATAGCAAAGAAATCTTAAAATTTCTGAGAGCACTCTTATCTGTTATATGTAAAATATAAATTTCAGGTTTCCTATCGGTTTAGATATAAATTAAGCCAAATCGTGTCCGATCCGACATTCAAAATAATTAAAGTTAAATCCGAAATCCGATCGAAAAAAGCTAGAATTCTATCCAAACTAATTCAAATAACACGGATCAGATTCAGGTTAACCCAAATAATGCACAGCACCACTTCTGACCAAGTTCAGTGTAATTGCTAATTGGGCAATATTGGCCAATAAAGTAAAAATAGCACGGGCTAGCGAGTTTTTAGACTGGTCATCCAAAAATAGTC
Organism: Nicotiana attenuata; assembly: GCF_001879085.1. Classification (NCBI taxonomy): domain Eukaryota; kingdom Viridiplantae; phylum Streptophyta; class Magnoliopsida; order Solanales; family Solanaceae; genus Nicotiana; species Nicotiana attenuata. Next base: position 6,446 of record NW_017680158.1, on the reverse strand, counting down.
AGCGTTTGCAAAGTCATTGAAAAATAGCTACTATTTTGCTGCAACAGGGACCGGTCCAGCATAATATACTGGAGATCGGTGCACCTGTGTATGAACTTCCAGCATATTATGCTGTACCAATATATTATACTGGAACTCCAGTATATTATGCTGGAGTTCCAGTATACTTATGCTGGAAGTTCATTATAATATGCTGGAGTTCCAGTATACTTATGATGGAACTCCAGTATATTATGCTGGAGTATTTTCCGGATTTTGAACAATATTTTCGTTCAGATTTATCTTTACATGAAAAGTGGCTAAATTTCGATTACTTTTGAAAATGTGACTATTTTTTAATGACCACATGTAAATCTGACTATTTTTGAATTTCTCCCCCGATAAATGAGTAACGTTGTAATCTTAACATGAAACATATGCGTGTTTGGAAATTATTGTATATTTACTAGTCTAGTATACCTCTCTGTCCTATCGGGGTAGGGGTAAGGTCTGCGTACACATTATCCTCCCCAGACCCTATTTGGTGGGATTTTACTGGGTAGTTGTTGTTGTTTACTAGTCTAGTATATGGAGTACAGTATAATAATTACCTGTTTGTTTCGCTAACTTATTTATAATATAATTTTTAGTGTCATATTTGATTGCACAAGTATAATTACATATTTTATTATTTTCTATTTATTAAAATATATAGATTGATCTTATTATGTAAGTAGTTTATCACCTCTGCCGCCACTTCCATTACCACACTTTATAATTTATCTTGCAAGTAATTTTTACACTACCAGACATAGAAGCTAAATTCATTATCAATGTAAAAATAAGACTAATAATTGAGATTAAGATGATCTGCATTCTGCATGAATTAGAAAAAAATAAGAAAAAATGAACATTTTGGAGGAGTAATTCCAAGGTAACGAGTAAAAGATGTGGGACCAAAAAATCAACAAATGCTTTGTTGATGGACTTTGAATTGAGAGCACGTGGATCTTTCTCTATTGTACATATAAACCTTATTTTTATACAAATAGTCGATTGGATTTATCGCTTTACTTTTTTAGCCAATTTATATAGATTATATACTAATTATATATGATTAAATATATATTATATATAAATTATACATATATTATAATGGTTTGATGAAGACAATTTCTGTTAATTTTTCTTACACACTAAGGGTGTGTTTGGTATGAATGAAACATTTTCCGAAAAATATTTTCCAATTTTTCCATGTTTGGTTGGCTTAAATGTTTTGGAAAATATTTTCCTCATGAACTTAGTTTCCTCCAATTGAAGGAAAATATTCCATATCAACAGAAGGGAAAATATTTTCCAAAACTCTTTTTCAACCTTCCCCACCCTATTCCCTATCCCTACCAACCCCCACCACCCTACTCCCACACTCCCCCCTGCTACCGACCCTCACTCACCCCACCCCACCCCCGCCTCCAGCCTAAATAAAAATATTATTAATAGTACTTTCTTTTTTATATTATAGATAGATTTTTTTTTCATTTTAACAAATGAGTATTTTCTTTTCATTTGGGAGGGGGGAGGGGGGGGGGGGAAGAGGAGAGGAAACAAGGAAACATGTGGATTTGGGGGAAGGGTAGGGGGTAAGGAGAGTACCATAAAAAAATATTTTTTAACTCTCTAATCAAATATTAGAAAATATTTTCCGAAAAAAGTTTTCCACTCACATACCAAACAATGGAAAATAAGTGATAAAACTACTCATTTTCCATGAAAATATTTTCTTTTCTAGGAAAACTTTTTTCTTCATACCAAACACACCCTAAATCCAAAATATTTTACTATTAGTACAATAGAAGCTGTATTTCTGATAATGACATAAAACTTTCTAAACAACCAAGTCTTCGCGTACGATTACAGTAGAAACATGGATGAGTTTGTCATGCCCCAAACTTGAAGAGGCGTGGCCGACACCCGGTGCCATATTCGGCTTGAACGTACCACTCTAAAACTGTAAACTCTGGCGGGGTAACCCTCAACTTAGGCCGATAAAGCCATATTCTGAATCAACTTAGAATAATGTCTACAACCAACAGTACCAAACTAAACATCTACATAGGGCTGGTAAAGCCACAATACTATAAAAAATATACAGGACTCGTCTGCAAGCCTTTAGGGATAACTGAACTGTATCATGGTCGGGACAGGGACTCGACCTACCCATCAAACCTATATATATAACATGGACTCCACGGTATAGACCTGGTAACTCCGAGGAAGTGGAGCTTACCAACCATACTGATGTTTGACTTTGTCTACTAGGAAGGTCTATCCAGCTGTTTATCAGGACTTGCAGGCATGAAATGCAGCGTCCCCAGCAAAAGGGACGTCAGTATGAAATAATGTACCGATTATGTAAGGCAACGGAACTGAAAGCTGAAACTAAATTGATAATATAATAATTGAAAGTACCTGGGAGTCAAATAATTTGAAGATATGCTTACCTGCTGATACTAACTCACCTCTCTCAATATAGTAAGTAAAATAGTTGTCCGACCCTATAACGCTCGGTATATGTAACTGCTCTGCCGTAGTAGGCTCGCTTATAGGCGCTCGGTCATACTAGGCTCTGTATCTTGGCCATTTTGGACTCGTTCATAGGCGCTCGGCCACAGTAGGCTCAGTATATAACTTACCATCTGATCAGAGGTTGCCCAGTAGGGGCCTGCCCATCGATTATAGTAGTGAAAACACTGTAATACCGTATATATGTAGACTCTCTGCTCTCCTGGCTGAAAGAAGACAATACTAAACTGAATATGAAGTCTCGATAAGGGAGAATGCTGTAACTTATGAGACTAGGATAATGTACATAAATTCAGGAATATGAACTTCTCTTTATGTCTCGTTATCAAACACATGTAGTTACGGGATCATGCCAAAATGAAGGAAAGGTCTAGCCTTAACATACCTTATCACAATCTGTCGAATAACCACGTTAAACTCGTCTCGTTGCACCTTAATCTACAACAATGATAACAATACTATGATCAAGTTATGGAAGGTACAACTATCGCACAACGAACGACAAGCTTATTTTATAATAAAACGGGCAGCATTTCCCCTATAATCATTACATCCTCCCAATTCGACATAATACCAATAATAACAAGAACACAAGAATAACAACATGTATACATCATTTCCCAACCTTATATCTGATCGGGTCCAAGCCTACACTACTATTGAGTAGAGAGGGTGGTCGATGTGTTTTAACCCAACTAGGTCGGGATCGAATCCACAACGAGTTAATAATTGAAATTAGGTTTATATTTAACCTAAATGCAGGCTTTGAGTCTAATTACACTTCCACAAGTTTTGGGTTTGATTTCTACTTCTAACTTTACTCTAAAGATTACAATAATTGAAACTAAGGACAATATTTTTGTTGATGTTTTTCAAATGATTAAAGAGACTAGGGTCGTGACTTCCACCTAGGCGGATATCTAACGGGTAGCAAGAATCTAGGGCAAGCTTGATTAGTTTGGGTTGTAATATAGCTATCACACCCGGGTACTCACTCTATACCTCTCAGTAGTTTGAGTGATTTTGCCCAATTTGGCTTTCTCAAGTCCAAATGGGTATTCATGCATTTCAAGTGATATTAGCTCAAGTCGGGTATTACTATCTTTAGGTTTAACCCTTTAATTGGGGCTATCAATTTCTTGAGTTCACTCCAATTCCTTGTTAGCCTAGTTTTCCTAGACTTAGTCCCTCTTTCTCAAATAGAGACTAAGTCATAATGGCATGAATCAACGTTTGCAACCATTAATTCTATATTTCGAGCAAGAACTAGGCTAAATATCACTAACCCATTCACATTTCAAGCCCTAAAATCAAATACGCGTCAAATACCCACACCGGGGTTGGATCACAACCCTAGCTATGAGTTTAGCTACTCATGGAAATAACATAAATTAAAGATAAAATGAAGATAAAATTCATAATACTAGATTAAAGGATAAAAATCTAATGTTAAAAGATGAATCTAGTACAAAATTTCCCAAAACAGAAAACTCAGCCGTCTCATGTGCTCCTCTAATACATAACATAACCTAAAAATGTCAAAAAGATCTATTTATACTAAGCTGAAAATATCTGACAAAAATACCCCTGCGGAGGTTGTGCGGCCGCATAATTCTAAGTGCGGCCGCACTCTTGCTTTCGCGGCCGCACAATTCTGAGTGCGGTTCGCGTTCTTCAATTTGGATCTGGGTTGAGCTGAGCTTTCGTGGACCGCATAATTTCGATCGCGGCCTCATAAGGGACTTCCACGGCCGCACAATTCTGACGCGGACCGCACTTCTCTCTTTTGCTCAAATTGTAAGCTTTTTGAACCTCAGTCATCGCGGTTGTCGACGCCCCCCTTTTTCTTCCAAAACGGAGTTCGGAATCGGGTATACGACATTCGGGAGGACAACTCTATTCCCTTGCGAGAATTGGGTTTTTGGAGTTTGAAGAGTCGCCACCTAATGATTATAGTGCATTAGGACACTTTAAGGAAGAATTTGAGATGAAGAACCAGAGTTTGGGTAAGGGCTAGAAATTATCTCGAGGGGAAGGTGTTAGGCACCCCTCAAGATCCACTAGTGTGGTTCCCGGCCATGCTACAATTGTGACTTTGAATGCAAACAAACAAGTAAACAAGCAAGCATTGCAAAGACGAAAAACTATTACAAATAAGGAGCACAAAAGGTTAAAAAAAAGTGCTGAATTTTAGGGAAGGAGCAGTTTAGTTAAAAGTGCAAGTAGGAAGAAGTCAAGTACTTAGTGCGAACAATCTGAAAATTATGTGAAAAACAGAAGTCGAAAGTGCAGCAGCTTTTTAAGATTCAGAAAATTGTTAAACTAATAAAGAGGGAGGGGGGGGGGGTCCTAGGTTTATATATTACATGGATCATTCGCACAACACTGGTACTCAATTGTACGCATAGTGTTATCGTGTAATCATCATCTCCATGTCTACCCTTTCCCACCCCGTTAAGGTATTGGAGCGCGGAATGGTATCGTTTGCCTATCACATGCTATTACCCGTCCCAAGCTATCAGTCCCGGGGCATTAGGACTTCTAATCCTAAAAGGGGAAGAAAGGGATGGGGGCCTTTATGGAGTTTAAAGGACAAAAATTCTAATCGACATTCAAAAACAAGTAACAAGTAGGGGGAATGAACAGACAAAAAGGTAAGGCTCACATAAACCTCGTAAATCACATAACATATAGTTTAGCATGCCTTTACACATACTGGTTTAGTCTTTAAAATTAAAAATTAAGCAGCGAGCGGACTGGTTCGATACATACGTTTAGACAGGAAGCCCACATTAGGCAACTTGGATCCAATTGTCAGAACTTAAGGTATTTTAAGCGAGTGATTTAGAAAGTACTGGTTCTAGAAAAGTAGTCTAATGCCGGAAAGTACAGACTGCAGTCAGTTTAGAAATAAGTTTTAAGAGAATCATGAGTATAAACCATAAAAGGAGTTCTAGAATCAAAAATACTTGAGGAAAGAGTAAACTGCAGACTGTTTTAAAGACAATTTCAGGAAGACCAAAACTTAGTTGGAAAATGTTTAGGCAGAATTTTAGAAAGAAACCATTTCAGAAAAGGTGCTGATTTGAAGAACTCAAATGTATACTGATTCAAAAGAGTTTTGTCAAAAGATTGAGGCTGAAAACATTAAGACATTAGAGACCAGTTAACAGATTGTTATTGCTTAAGAAGAATCGGACGAACTTGATGCGGAATCCTATGATATCTATATCTGATTTAAAGAGTCTGTTGAGAACTGGTAAGAGGAGGTAATTATTTAATTACCCTACAGTTTGCCTAATGCATATGCATTCCCTATAGGCATGATTTCTATATGCACTGATTACATGAACGTTAAGGTCCTATAGGCAGGATTTCTAGATGACTTATATCATAATTAAACGTTAAACCCTATAGGCATGGTATCTAGGTGACTTGAATCAGAAACATCGAACCATCTTATGTGCAGTATTTCTAGTGAAAAAAATTAAAGTCCTAAAGTCATGATATCTACCCTTTATTGATGCAAGAAAGTAAAACCCCTCCCATACCCTTTTACTAGATTCCCCGAGTTCTATACAAGTTATTACAACCCAATGAATCAACTGAAATAATAAAAATACATCAAAAACTAACAGCTAGATCCAAGCAGCCTAATTCAATCTTAATGTCCAATAATATGTATTTAACCAACTCCGGGGTCCAGATCTCCAAAGCCTTCTCATTATCCAGGTGTTTCAAGGTTTCAAGGAACCTCAGGGATTCCAGGCATTGCTTACACCCAGGATGCCATTATGAACAGGATGGTGCAGTGGAATAGCCACCCTCAGGCATCCAAGTTCAGAGGAGCTCAGGGGTCCTAAAGCATGGCTTGCAAGAGAGGG
>NW_017680157.1:9373-14361 GCF_001879085.1 Nicotiana attenuata | reverse complement strand
ACCTATTTTTGCAGATAACTCTATTTGACTAGTTTGCATCACCAAAGATCGGGTAAGGGCTCGGAATTACCTCAAAGAGAAGGTGTTAGGCACTCTTCGAGGTCCACAATTGTGGGTCCCGGCCGAACTCGACTTATATAATTAGTCTATGTGATCAAATAAACGAAGAGAGAGCATAAATATTTAAGAAATTATTATAAACAGGTTTTAAACAGAAGATAAAACTATTTTTTATTCTAGTAGGTAAAGAAAGAAAGGGCGGGGGGGGGGGGGGGGTCCTAAGTTTTTAGCCTAAAGGATCACCCCGTGCAACATAAATAATACTTCTTAACTCCCTCCAGATGGGGTGTTACTCATATTATTCAGCGGGCACAAACTATCATCTCCTGCTACCCGATTACTATCTTTAAGTTGTTACCTAAAGCGTACTAGTTCAATTATAACTCGTACCCCATGCGTGCACTACCCGTCACGTGCCTATGGTCCAGGAGGCGTTTGGACCATCTATTTTGGGTGGTTCTAGAGCTAACTTAGGTTGCTCAAAATGAGAAAACTAGGTGACATACAAAACAAGTTGGACTTCACATAAAAGCAGTTAAGGGCTCAAGTTAGCCTCCACACTTAGACAACAAATGCAGGCAAACAAATTAGGCATTTGACAGTTTCAGAATTGAGACGAGTTAAAGCCATTAAGCCCTATAGACATGATTTCTATGTGGCTTTGGAATTCAAACATGCAGCAGCTTCAGATGCGAGGTGTTATTTTAGAGGCTTGCTTTCTAAATAACTTTATATTTCACGGAGTCTAGTATTGCGTATTAATCCTATAGGCATACTTTCTAACAATGGCAACGAAACACTGTTTGAAAGTTCAATATTAACACTTAGAGGGAGCGAGCATGATAATCAATTATTAAGACTGATTTTAGATCCTGTAGGCATGTTTATTTAAGTGAATGACATCATGTTAACCAATTAACCTTATAGGCATAATTTCTAAATTGCAGATTAGGTAGCATGTGAATTAACAGAATCCTATAGCACCTGATGGATATGCTGTAACGCACATTGAGACATCGGTCATTTTATTTCTTATAGGCATGATATCTACCATATAGAAGCAGAATAGATTAGACGGATTAAACACCTATAGGCAGGTTATCTAACACACACAGCAGCAGAACATACTTGAGCAAAGTAAAACACCATATAGGCAGGATTTCTACCCATTTCAATGCAAGTACTAAGATAAACCCCGCTTTTTCCAATTTTACTAATACCCCAATTGTTATTACAATATTATTACAGATCCAATGAACAAAATAAATTACAAAGTTACAAAATAATTATAATGGGCCTGCAGCAGGCCCAAAGTACAGCCGGCCAGGCCAGGCCTTCAATTTCAAGTCCATAGAGTTCACAACAGCACAGAAGTCATAGCCAAAATTCAATGACCATCAAAGATTCAGAAAAAAGCCATGTACACAATCCCATTCGCTTATCCAGCAAGTGAATTGGGATAGAATTGAGCAATTAGGACAAAGTAGCAAGGAACCTTGGACCCTAGTGTGTCAGAGTTCCCAAGGGCTTCAAAAACCCAAGGCAGTGCTCACACTAGGGAGGTTAATAGAGGAGATTTAGGAAATGACTGGGAACCAAGTCCTAGTGTGTCAGAGTTCACAAGGGTCTCAATTGGACCCCCAGCAGTGCTCACAGTAAGGAGGTCAATAGCAAGAGCCTTGATAGCCTTGGCTTTCAGCCAGCTAAGAATAGGGAGTTCAGAATAACATAAGTGATAATGAGGGAGAGTCGACAATAGCTGAGGGACAGAACTAAAGGGTACAAACATAGTCAAGTTGGGCATATAGAACAAATAATCAAACAGGCTTTAGGTTTTAAGAACAGACTTAGCAAAGATTTAGAAGAACAAGTTCAACACCTAGTACATAAGTAGTCACACTTACAAACAGGTTTGCAGGATTGGAATACACAGACTCATAATAAGGAAAAGGTTCAAATTATGTTAAGTATATGTCCCAGTGTCATAAGATAGCCATGTTAACTTCACATCAGGCAGCAGAACAACATTTAGACATAGTAGGGAAGCACAAATTATGACTACATATTGGTGAATCAAGTGAGCCAAAACATGTTGACGGGGTATATTAACTGAGAACTAGTCATGATTGATAGAACAAGATCTTGACACAGAATTAGAACATAATACCTATGCAAGATTGACATTATAGAGATTCAGAACAAAAAGGGGAAGATAAACTCATGTCATACAGTAAGTGTAAGCATTCTGACCTAATAGACCAATTAACTAAAGATAGTTCAAATTATGCAGATGGAGCAAATTCAAATAACAGAATGGACAACCTTAAGCAGAACTAAACACCAGAGAGATGCTAATAAGTGCAAAGGTCACATACAGTAGTAGTTCATAACACATTGGCTAAACGAAATTAAGAGAATCTTGACTACTCGAATTAGGCTTAGGCATGCTTCAATCTAGCAACATTATGAAGTAAAATGTTAAAAAGACCTAAAACTGAGGTAAGCAAATAGAATTGCACACAAGAGTAATCCAGCAACACATTAAGCTATGAACTTCAGAAGGGAAAAACATATACAAGTTGCAGATACATAGGAACGAAATTGCAAAGGTTCAGTAAGTCACCAGTTAAACGGAAAACAAGAAAGAACGAAAGTCCATACTAGCAAGAACCCAGAATTTCTGGCCTTGGCTTTCAGCCGGCCAAGAACCAGAATATAGAACAAGAGTATTAGAGAACAAAGAGTAGTAACTTCAGTTTTTAGTAAATCCCTTAACGATTCCAGTCTGTCTCAAAGGGGAATGGGAGGGGTTTATATAGTAGTACAAATTGAACACCCGACAAGGAAAATCATCAATCAAACACTACAAAGGAAAGAACATCACATGCAATCGAAGTCAGTAAGGAAAAGAGAAAAAACTCAAACCCTAATTTTTAGGGAAAGTGTAATATCGGCAGAATCTAAAAATAAAAATCAAACATCACACATAATAGGACGAATATAGACAGAATATAACTCAAATCAGAGAATCGAACCAATTTTGGTTCGATCGAAAGAGACCTAAAAACCCTAGCTTTTGGGTAAGTAAGAAATATACAGATATTTGTACCCATAATAGAACAAGAGTGAATATAGATGAAATAGCAGAAAAGTCAAGGATTTAAACCGACTTTGGTTCAATTTTGATGAGATTTGGATGCCATGTTTAGGCAAGCAACTAGGTAACACCATAGACGAACCACCGGTAGTAAGAGGAGACGAATAAGGTAAGCAAATAATGGTAAAATCCAATTATCAACGGGATTAGGACAGGTTGAGAGATATAGTGAGTAGGGTTTGTAGAAGAAGAGAAAGGGGGGTTTGAGAGAGTATGAGGCGGCGCTCTATGAGAAATGGGGTTAGGGTTAGGGGTTTTGGGTAGTTGAAAGGGGGTGGTTAGATGTAGGTCGTTGATCTTAGAGATCAACAGCCAGGATTTTAAAATGGGACTGGGGCGGGTTTAAGAAACGGGTACCGACCTGGTCATGGGTTGGGTTGGTTTAATTGTTTGGCTGGGGGTTATTTGGGCTAGGGTGTTAGATTTTGGGTCATTAATTGGTCCGAAAATAGGTGGGTTTTTAGGCTAGTTTTTAAATACCCAATATTTAATAAATAAATAATTTATAAAAGTAATTAATAAATAACGAAAATATCATTTGTTCACTAAAATGATTAAAAATAATTACTTAACATTATAAAAACATAAAATGTCACTTTTTGAATAAATAATATAATTATACATTAATATGGCTATTATTGCAAAAATGTGCAATTAGCCCTAAAATGCAAATATAATTATAAAAATGCACTGAAAAATATTTAAACATCATGTTGGTATAAATGATAAGTTTAGATGATTAGATCATCATAAAAAATAATTTGAAGGATAATTACTGGATATTTATATAATAAAATGCGGAAATAAATTGATTTAAAGTCTTTTAAAAATTATAGAAAATTATGAAAAATACTCGTGTATGCTAATAAAACAAATGATGATGCATATCCACTCTTTTGAAAGTATATATACATATTTAAAATATGAGAAAAAAATTGGGTATCAACATTATCTGTAACCATGAAACCTCCACGTACTGGAGCTATCAAGTTGTGATCCATGTTAGAAACCATGTCTAGGCTTCATGCTTATTCTGTTGGGACCCGCTGAGGTCATTTATGTTGTTGAATTATTTGTTTAAATTGCAATTTCATACTCAGTCATCTTCATTAATTTCATATCATATCTCAGTCTATGTTGCTATTTATTGGCAGATCATATCATCATTTTGGGCTAGTTTCATGGCATTGTGAGTCCGAGAGACTAGAGAGATTGATGACTGAGTGAGGTCGAAGGCCTGATTGTGAGGATATTGATACTACAGCACGTGAGTTGTCCGTGCAGCACGTGAGTTATCCCTGCGGATCTTGATATTGATACTATAGCACATGAATTGTCCGTGCAGCACGTGAGTTGTCCGTGTGGATTTTGGGTCGTGACAAAATAGAAATATAAATAAAATGCAGCATCTTTCTTCACACTACACTCCAATCATCTAGAATTTGAATCTCTAAATCAACCCGGAATAAATAGACGCATTTTCTTTTCGAATAATGTTTTAAGGAATTTGAAGTCAACCGGTTGGCAAGGCCCTTGTTGAATGTAGTATTTTCTCACTTTATCTTGTATTCCAGGGCTATATTTATCAATGGGTATTCTCTCTCCAGGGTTAGGATTTAGTGATTCCACATCAAAGTCATCAACTAGATGGGAGGAATTCTCTCTAAAACTAGAATTTGGTTGAGAAGAATTAAACCTTGTCAAAAATACATCCATCTCAAGTTACAAGAACAAGAACTACCTACAAAACAATGATTCAATTAAATTTAAG
>NW_017680157.1:0-5284 GCF_001879085.1 Nicotiana attenuata | reverse complement strand
AGTCGCATTGCTGTGACAGCTATCAGACAACATTTGGAGGTATTGCACCCCGACATCACCGGCGAGACAGATGATCTCCATATTCACCAGTACACGAGGTTGGCGGTGCTCCTTCTATTTGGGGGTGTCTTGTTCCCGAACACTTCGGGAAATCTAGTGAGTATGCGATTTCTACATCATCTTCAGTAGCTAGATGAGTTACCCCAGTACAGCTGGGGTGCTGCTGTTCTCGCTTACCTGTACAGGAGTATGTGCCGGGCTAGCATGGGCACCCAGAGCGACATATGTGGTTTTCTGCCGCTTCTACAGGTGACAACATATTCGAATACTCTGTTCATTACTTCCAATTCTATATAGTCAAAATGACTCTTAAATTTTACGTCGACCTTGTATGTTAGGTTTGGGCATGGGAGCGGTTCCTGCCGTTGCAGCCACCTCTACCACCATTACCTCCTGGTGTAGCACCTCCGTTCCTCCCTCTAGCTACGAGGTGGGTTCTCCGGCGTGGGAACTACCGAGGCATTGATGCTCATCATAATCTCCCCCTTGTCAGGGATGTGTTGGATATGTTGGAGGCCGCACAGGTAAATATGTACCTAAACTTACTTGTTATAAAGTCCCTTGTGTTGCGCATACTAACTTTTATGTTATTATTTGATAGTTCATCTGGACGACATACAGCGACGAGTTGATAGCTAGCCTGCCCGATTATTGCTCAGTCGACCGACAGCTTTGGAGCACTTCCGTCCCGCTGATGTGCCTCGATGTTGTGGAGCATCATGCCACATAGCGGGTACTTCGCCAATTTGACCATCCGCAGACTATACCGAGAGAGCCTACATGGAGACTACACATTATCAGCGGGATGATCGTTCAAGGGTGGACGACGCATTTGTAGCATGGCTAGAGGCGCAGGTCCATACTTGGGACCAGCGAGAGGACCTGATTCCGCCCCCACCTTCACAGATCCAGGCGGCGACTATTGAGATGTATACGTCATGGTACCGCCGTCACACCCGACTGATGATCGGGAACCCCGTTCATCAGGCTGGCGGTCGGTTCAGACCATACGCCGGGAGGCACGAGGCACTGGTATGTTTTTGTTGGAACCCATACTTATAACTGTGATATAGCGTTATGTAATTAATATTTTAAATGGTGTGCAGGCTATTGGTCATCATATGGTCTACCAGTTGGGACAGGAGATGCAGCAGCATGCCGACAATCCTGCAGTCGTTGAGTATGGCCGGCGGGTGGTAGAGCTGGATCTCCGGACGCTGCAGCGAGCCAGAGAGGACGAGAGGTTAGATCACGCGGCTGAGTATGTGGCGCCAGAGCAGCACCATCGGGGTAGGCCTGTCCCACGAGGCAGGGGTCGGGCACGAGCCAGGGCTGCCCCACGAGGCAGGGCTGTCCCACGAGGCAGGGGTGCCCCACGGGGTCGTGGGGGACGGCGAGGAGGTGGTCCCCAGCAAGGGGGCGTTGAGGCACCTGTTGACCCACCTATTGAGGCACCTGCTGAGGATCTTGGAGATGACCAGCCGGGTTATTTCCCTCAGCTAAACGAGCCCTCCAGCAGCATGTCGTCGTACAGCCTTCAGCTGGATCTGCCAGCATCGCAGGTCACCCCGTCAGATCCATTGTTGATCACGGGTACATTCGACGGAGATGTAGACCAGTTCTTTTCAGGCCCATCTACCGCAGCTGAGGATTGGCCGACCCGAGACGTGGATGGCGGGCGGAGGTTGAGTTTTGTCTCATCCCCGGCGGTTGATGCGAATCTATCACAGGCGCAGGTATGTTCGTATTACTGTTAAATTTTAATTTGTTTTCTTTTCCTTAATGATTTGCCATAAATTAATTTTTAATTTTCTTATTAAGGCTTTGTCCCAGCCCATCACCAAAGGCATTGTATGCGATGATGAGGACACCACGGATGCTTATACTCAGGAGCCCGACGAGACCATGGTGAGAAAATGTTTTTGACTTAAAACGTACATTACTAATATACATTTTCATATGCTAAGCTTATTAATTGTTTTGTAGGTTGCTGACAATCATGCTGCTGCGCACCTCACATAAAGAGGCGACGTGATGAGGATGATCCTGATAGTGTACCCGAGCGACACGGGATGTGCCTCAAGCCAGCGGCTGCATTGAAGCACACAGGCTGTGGGACTTATTGATTTCTTTTGTTTTGTATTTTGTGTAAATACTACATTATGTAAATAATGGCATATGTATTTTAACAATAATTTTATTTTAACACAATTTGAACAATAATTTTATTTTAACAGTACAACACAAACACAAACATAGCAAACCTAACATAACATAAATTCAGTACAACTAATGAAAACACATGACACGGGAAACATAAAGATACAGTACTACGCTCAACACGTACATGTCATTGTTTAGTCACGACCGCCTAGTATTCTCTGCTCCAACCACTTGAGTTGGTCTACCAGCTTATTTGTTTCTTCTTCCACCTCCTTGAGTTTCTCCTTCAACTCCACAACTTCTCGTTTTGATTGTCGCTCTCTTTCCCACTGCTTCAAACACACACTATGAAGATGCTGCAACTTTTCTTTGTAGTATTCCTGCTCACAGGGTTCATCAATCCATACCTCAAAATTGTATGTAGGTTCGTCGGGTTGCCTATAAAACTTGTTCATACAAGCCCAGTAGCGGTGTCCAGCTTCTTCTCAACAGTCGAAACTCATGCATTTTTTGCCGCACTCGCACCTTGGGACATAAAGGGGTTGTTGAGACATTTGTAAAATAGTAAAGAAAACCCTTGATTTTATAGAAATATTTGCTATTGGTTATTGTTAAGTGCAGAAAATAAGTGGAATGCGCCCGTTATTTATAGGCAACACAACACACAAAATGCAGTATAATACTGTGCTTTACATAGTAAATTTTTCTGAAACGAAATAGCTTTTGCGCAGTCGGTTCAGCTTTTTCAGACCGACAAGACAACACACAAAGTGCAGTATAATACTACGCTTTACATAGTAAATATTTCAGAAACGAATCAGCTTTTGCGCAGTCGGTTCAGCTTTTTCAGACCGACAAGACAATACACAAAATGCAGTATAATACTACGCTTTACATAGTAAATTTTTTAGAAACGAAACAGCTTTTGCGCAGTCGGTTCAGCTTTTTCAGACCGATAAGACAACACACAAAACGCAGTATAATACTACGCTTTACATAGTAAATTTTTCTAAAACGAAACAGCTTTTGCGCAGTCGGATTAGCTTTTTCAGACCGACAAGACAACACACAAAATGCAGTATAATACTACGCTTTACATAGTAAATTTTTCTGAAACAAAAAAATAATGTCTTCATTTTTTCTTTGTTATCTTTTATTTTCATGTTTGTTGCTTTAGTTATGGTTATTGTGCTTTTATCTCTTCGAATATTATGTTGTGAAATTTCAATCTTCAGATTGGTCTTCTTTACTAACACCAATAAGTTGAATGTTGGACTACCATATCATCATCCCAATTCAAAAGTTCATGTTAAAAAATAAGATGTAACAAGACTGTGGAACATAATTTTATTTGATAGATATTGCAACATACACAAGTACATACACTTATTATAAAAAAACATTACGAAAAAAAAACACTAGGTGTAACCTTGATAGTTGGGTACATTCGATGAACTTGCACCAGGAGCTGGATTACCACCGCGACCAACACCAGCTGAAGGACATTTACGACGGTCGTGACCTGTTTGCGAGCATATGCCACATTTACGCGCATAAACGGTATCACCAACATCCATTTGGTTCCGTATACGCGTTCTCTTTTGCACTTGCAACTTGCGCAAATAGTCCTTGTTACACACCATTTTAAAAGGTTCTGGCGGCCAATAATGCTCAGCACCCAATGGCTGCAACTGCCCACTATATGTGTCTACGTATGCAGCAATACTGTATTGCCTATCAATATAGTTGGTTGCCCCTAAACCAACTTGTTGAAAGCACTTCAAGGCATGTGCGCACGGCATGTATTAGATGGTCCATTTCCCACATGAACACAACCTGCTGGCTTCATTCACCGTCTGTAGATTATTCCCTCGGTGTCCGCGGATAGCGGTGCGAACCTCAAAAACACCTCGGTCGTGATCGTACTGTAAAAATGAATGCCAATGTGCTCGCCTCCTGTACTTCTCAAATCATCTCATCGGTATTGGCATAAATTGAACACCCCTATCCATCAACTCCGATGCAGCTCTATGCCTTTCAACAAACCTCTCCGCAATCTATTTGAATGTCATCCGGACCATGGCAGTGATAGGCAATCCACGTGCAGACTTCAATAAGCCGTTGAATGACTCTGACACATTTGTAGTCAGGGCTCCCTATCGTTTGCCACCATCAGCATGCAGTGTCCACATGTGAAGCTCATGTCCCATCAGCCAAGTATATGCTCGTGGATCAATATGCCGGATCGCTTCCATGCGCCTCATCAATTTGCACTGCTGGTGCTCAGTTGCAGCCATCCACATTAAATCATGCAAGGCCTTGTCATGATATTTCTTCTGAAAATTGGCCTTCAGGTGCCTCACACAGTAACGGTGGTATGCATAGGGTTCCTGCCATTCAGGCAAATGCTGTACGGAACTTAAAATTCCACCATGTCGATCAGATATTAGACAAATACCTCAACGCTGTTTGACAACATGCTGCTTCAAGTGGTTCAAAAAAAAGCGTCCACGTCGCTTCGCTTTCATTGGCACAAATTGCAAAAGCTAGTGGAAATATTTGTCCGTTGGCATCTACTGCAACTGCAATCAAAAGCTTAATATCATATTTTCCATAGACATGAGTATCGTCTATGAAAATTATAGGACGACAATGCACAAAACCATCAATTGCTAGTTTAAATGACCGGAACACATAATTGAAAATATATTCGGGTCTGTCCGGACTCTGCTCACGCCTCCATTCAACGACAGTCCCGGGGTTAAAGTGTTGCAGTGCGGCCATGTACCTGGGCAGAGATGAAAATGACTTAACCCAGTCACCATAAATAATTTCAAAGGCACGTTTGCGCCCGAGATATGCCTTTCTTTTGGTTATAGTACACCCATACTCCTGGTGGACGGCTATAATACACTCTTTAATCTTGAACCTAATGGACACTTCCAAGTATGGAATCAAGACAAGAGAAATCAAGTCTACATCCAGGTTGAAGTGATTCTCATTGAAAGTGTCCATTTCACATATGTGGGTGCTAATATATTTGCCCACTTTCGACAATCCT
>NW_017680156.1:8357-14361 GCF_001879085.1 Nicotiana attenuata | reverse complement strand
GTGAGTCTCTATTCGTAAGCTGCTGCATAGGCTTGATTCTCAACTGCACCTATAGGCTCGAAATCATTAAACATCATACTTCATCTTTTGGATTTTCACTAGGACCGCTGCTGGGAGCCACCCGCTCTGACTTGGCCCCGAATATAATCAATTCCATAAATCTTATAACACATGAATACCCTCTCGACGAGGCACCCGGCGGAATCACTTCCTTTGAAACCTTCATTTACACAAGGCATAAACCCTGAATCCCTTCTCAGATCTGATCATGAGCCAATAAGGCCAACCATGGCACACCTTCAACAATCCCCTTGCTCAATTCATCTCTTATGTTCTTTCCCCGTAGCTGAAATAGCCCATCAACATGCTTAATATCCGGAAACCTTGCAAGTAATCAACTCTGCAACCCCATCACAAGCGATGGGGCTCTTCCACTTAGCTTGAAGCCAAAATTTCACTAATCTGGAACTCACTCGTCCTTTTACTCCTTATTGACATACCCTTGCACAATCAACCGCCAAAATTCTTGAGATCTCTCTGCAAAACACCCTTCTTATACTCTAAATCATCCACCACATTCGCACGATCGATCCCTTCGCTACACACCCGATAAAATTCTTCGCAGAAGCCTCGCCAACCACGTGACTGCTAATCTGCTCACTTGGCTAATCCACCTATAGAAGGCTCTCCCCGGCATCTTCCAACACTGCTGCACAGGGTACAATTACTACGACATCAATGACCCTTCCTGAGTCTGAGCTCACACTCCAGCTGCACAAGTCCATTCACCCCTCGTGGATATCCATTAAGCGTACGGCAGCATCTTCCAAATTCAAAGTTATCTTCATCCATATTCATTCTAGCAGCTCCTTTCCGTTATATCAAATCTCCTGCTGCATAACAGCCCATACTTCAAATTAAATCCAGAGACCCCAATCACCAATTACTAACATTATCAAATCACTCCAAACTCTCCTTAAGGTACGTGGTCCTTCCACTGCAAACCCATATGCATCTCCGCCACTCTCCCACTTTGGCGGAACTCATCACCTTAATCGATTACTCAACCTTTGCTTCATATACCTGGCCTTTTAGCAATTTAAAACTCCGCCTGACACTTCTCGCGTGCCTTTCTCATCTTTTGCTGCTCGGTTGTTGCCTTAATAAAATTTATCTTCATCGAACTTGAATCCTCAACTTGCTACTAACTCCAAACCTTTCCGAAGGTCATCTGTTTCGAACCGTTAACAATAGAAATACTGATTTAGTCCTGAACCACCGCATCCTGCAATATCTGATAGTTGCATCTCCGATACTATTTCACAATACCTTGCCTCAAAGGAGAATTGTAGAAAATCATGACGCCGACAAACATAATATGCCCAATTAGGACAACAGCTCCCCCAATATAGAAGAAAAATCCACCAGGTTTGCAATTACCAAGTCTCATTACTTCCACCAGTCCACATCTGACCCTCCTTAGTTCGATTGCCTTTCCCACTGTCCGGAATAACATATTAAACCTCTTGATTATGCACTGAGTAAACCTCCCTTAAAATCATTCACTGCCCTGACACGCGGGCAACACTTTACCATCACATCACTACTACAGAATAGTCTTTCATAAGCATTGCGGCAACTTGTGCCTAGCCTCAAAGCCCTCGAAATCACCGCTACTGGGCTGAAATAATAAAATATTCCTCCATAAGGCGACGGCAATAATCTGATAGGCTATACCAGGAGAAACACCCCGTATCACATGTGTAGTACCATTACGGCTCTTCAATTTAGATTTACATCAAGCGCTTCGCGTCGCATACTATTGAGTGAAAAGAATCAAAGGCATAAGCCTCTCATGAAATCGAATCGCACGATAAGGAATCAAGATGGGAAGTACTCCTAACAGTCCTGCAGCCTCCCGAGGATAAGTGCAGACGTCTCCGTACCGATCCGCGAGACTCTACTAGACTTGCTCATGACTCGTGAGACCCTGGGAACCTAGTGCTCTGATACCATGTTGTCACGATCCAAATCCACTACGGATCGTGATGGCATCGGACACCGTTGTCAGGCAAGCCAACTAAATTATCAATTTAAATTCTCTTTTAATAACTTTGAAATCTAAGAGTTTTTCTTCCATTTTTCATATATACAATAACCTCTGTTTCAATTCGAATGAAGAAATAACTAATAATACGCATCTTTCGAAGAAAACCCATCCCAGAACCCGGTGTCACAAGTGCATGAGCAACTACTGATAAGGATATAAAATACAGCACAACATCCGTCCGGAATACAATGGACAGAAAGGAAATACAATTCACTAGAAAAGGGCTTTAAAAGCTGCGGGCCGCCTTGCATACTGCAACTCACTTAGTCCCCAGATCATCCGTGCTGCTATCTAATGTAGAATATACCTGTGCAACAAAAATGCACAGAAGTGTAGTATGAGTACGTAATCAACGTGTACTCAGTGAGTATCCCGCCTAATCCCGAAGGGGTAGAGACGAGATGATCAACCTGGACACTCACTAGCGGTCCAATAATAATATACTAAATATGTGAGGGAATCATGGATTATATATATACAGTTTTAACTCACAAAGCTGTAAAATAGGCAATACACTTTCAACAAGTAATAAGGGATTTTCAAGTTTTACTCTTCTTTATTTTATCCATTTACATCAAGCCATGAAAGTCAATATCTTCATTTAAAATTTCTCATGCATCAATATACACAAATATCATGCGCAAATCATGCCGAGGCGACGGCCCGCTCCAACAGAAAAGAAATGTGCACTTGCCGAGGGTCCATTTATCCATTTAAATCACATTATCCAAGAAAAGCCAACTCTGTTTAAAAAAAATCTGAGGAAGCGAAGCTTAAGTCTTTTTAGAAATCCATTTATAAATTAATGTGATTTAAGCAATTCAAACCCTCAAAGGGGTTCACAATTGATCCAAATATAACATGCTCAATCAACCAAGTAAGAACTTATCAGGGAGTGTTTATCGATATATATATCAATTCCTCTTTTAACAAAATTTTACAAGTAAGGTTAAATCTCTTTAGAAATTCATTTACAAATTCCATGTGACACAAGCAATTTGAGCTATCCAAGAATTTACAACTAATTCAAGTATTCATGCTTTTGGGTCCTAGCTACCCGGACAATCACAAATAGTAGCTACGCACGGACTCTCGTCACCTCGTGCGTACGTAGCCCCCACAAATAGGAGCACATAACCAATTTAACTCACCTATGGGGTAAATTCCCCCTCACAAGATTAGAAAGGAGACTCACCTCGCTCCGAAGATCCATGACCGGCATTCTACATTCCGCCGAAGGCTTGAACCGACGCACAATGCACCAAAACTAGCCAATTAACGACAAACTAATGAGAACTTACTCAAATACTTGTTAACAATTCAAATTATACTAATTCCCAACTCCGCTTAGTGAAATGACCAAAATGTCCTCGGGCCCACGTGCCCGGAATCCGAAATTTTTCGAAGATAAAGTTTACCCATGGCTTCACTAGCTCAAATATACAATTTACTCCTGATTCCATGCTCAAATTCGTGGCTAAATTCCAGGAATATCATTTTCTAGGTTTCCACCAAACACCTCCATTTTTACACTAATTTTCATGCCTAAATCCATACATAATCTATGTTTTTAACTCAAAAGTGGGTGGGAATCACTTACCTTAGCATAGCTGACGAAAATCCCTCTTTGAAGCTCTCCAACAATCGCCTCAAGCCATGAAAATGAGAGAAATGACCTCCCAATCACGATTTAAAACAAGCTTCTGCCTTCAGACATTTCCGCTTCTGCGGAAATATTACCGCTGATGCGGTTCCGCTTTAGCGGAAAACCAGCCGCTTCTACAGCTCCCTCTCATTTCGCTTCTGCGATCTTCCCTCCGCAGATGCGGTCTCGCTTCTGCGGATCCTTGACCGCATCTGCGGTCTCCAAGCCTTGACCATAAACCGCTCCTGCGGCTCCCATTCCGCTTCTGCAGTCCCTTTTCCGCAGAAGCGGAAATACCAGCAACCAGGAAACCTCAGCATTTTTCTCAAATCCATTTTCGATCCGTTAATCACCCGCAATTCACCCGAGGCCCCCGGGATCCCAACCGAACATTCCAACCAATCCCAAAACACATTACGGACTTGCTCGAGGCTTCAAATCATATCAAACAATGCTAAAATTACGAATTACACCCCAATTCAATCTTTATGAACTTTGAACTTTCCAACTTCTACTTTCGATGTTTAGACCTATCAAATCACGTCTGATTGACCTCAAATTTTTCACACAAGTCATATTTGACATTACGGACCTACTCCAACTTCCCGAATCGGATTCCGACCCCGATATCAAAAAATCAACCTCCGGTCAAACTTCTCAAAAACCTTCAAATTTCTATCTTTAGCCAAATGGCTCCAAAATGACCTACGGACCTCCGAATTCACTTCCGATCGCACTCCCAACTCCAGAATCACAATACGGAGCTATTCACAGTCTCGGAATCCCAAACGGACATCGATAACACTGAAATGCGCTTCAAGCCAAACTTATGAAATTTCTTCTAAAATACTAACTTCCACAATAGGCGCCAAAACACTCCCGGATTATCCAAAACCCGAACCGGGCATACGCCCAAGTCCGAAATCAACATACGAACCTGCTGGAACCTTCAGATCCTGATTCCGATGTCGTTTACTCAAAAATCCAATCCTAGTTCAATCTTTCAACTGTAAGCTTCTCAAATGAGAATTCTCTTTCTAAATCAACTCTGAACTTCCCGGAACTTAATTCCGACCACGCGTACAAGTCATAATGCCTGAAATGAAGCTGCTCATGTCCTCAGGCTGCTGAACGGAGCGCTAGAACCCAAAACGACCGGTCGGGTCGTTACATTCTCTCCCACTTAAACAAATGTTCGTCCTCGAACGTGCTGAGAACTATGCTGGAGTAGTTTGAAGTCACTGGTTAACTTATCATGCACCTTCCCGTGCCATCACAACTCAGTTGAGCACATTAGCCCGATCAATTCTGAAGATATTCTCTTTTATCCAAGCAGATACGCCTTAAAGCCCAATTCCAACATCCGGAATTCTATGCCCGACCTGTTTTTAACATAAGGTCACCATTTCAACCACCACACATTGTACCCAATCATGGCTGCATAACTTTGCTGAATTCATACACTGCATCACTTTACTCACTGGACCACAATAACATTGTATGTTCAACTTAGTTGAAATTCCACGAATCTGGTGCTCCCATTGCACCCCATAACATACACAGGTCTTACTCCAACTCTTACAACACCGTCACAACAGAAGAGATGTGAAGAAATTCATAATCATTGCCGAGTCAACCAATCATTGAGTCTATACTTCTGACAAGAAACATTACCATATTCTGAATCAAGTGGAGATCTTGCTCCTTAACATACTCTATATAGTCGGATTGCACTGATCCTGAATCCAATGGGCTCATCTCACCCAGTACGAACTGCTCAGGCAATAAGCCACCCCGGACATAATCAAAAGTCTCATGTGATACCACAATGTGCCAATAAGCTACCAATTAAAAATGCGATACAAAAATAAAAATGAACTCTGAAAAGAATTATCTAACTCCCGCACTAATACGGACTTTCATTAGAAAAGAGGAAACAGAACACAGTATACAGGTATGGGGAACCGTACTGAACATTACGCTGTTGCGGCGCGCAACCCGATCCGAACAACATAACCATGGCGGCGTGCCAACCGATCCATACGTAGAACTCACATAAGGAGATATATATCGAGCTAAATTTGCTCATTATACAACAACCGAATATCGCTCATAAGCACGCTAAGTGCATAATACCATCCCTGAGGGAACATATGGCGTCATAAGCCACGAAACTCAAACACAACTGAGGTGCGATACAGGACCTAAGTCTCAAGAGCCATCCTGCTCACATAACATCATCGCCACGC
>NW_017680156.1:6005-6940 GCF_001879085.1 Nicotiana attenuata | reverse complement strand
CTTGATTGCCTTAAAGACATTACTGATTCCTTCCAACACATAACATACTCCTTTTGCACTCATCTTGAGCGACCTCGAATCACGAGACCATGCTGTCTCAAATCCCACGAACCGTTTCATATCTCTCAAATGTTACATCTCAAGTTAAAATATCATAGAACGTTCTGAGTCTCTATTCGTAAGCTGCTGCATAGGCTTGATTCTCAACTACACCTATAGGCTCGA
Organism: Nicotiana attenuata; assembly: GCF_001879085.1. Lineage (NCBI taxonomy): Eukaryota > Viridiplantae > Streptophyta > Magnoliopsida > Solanales > Solanaceae > Nicotiana > Nicotiana attenuata. The sequence goes on along the minus strand of NW_017680156.1, from coordinate 6,715 downwards.
AATCATTAAACATCATACTTCATCTTTTGGATTTTCACTAGGACCGCTGCTGGGAGCCACCCGCTCTGACTTAGCCCCGAATATAATCAATTCCATAAATCTTATAACACATGAATACCCTCTCGACGAGGCACCCGGCGGAATCACTTCCTTTGAAACCTTCATTTACACAAGGCATAAACCCTGAATCCTTTCTCAGATCTGATCATGAGCCAATAAGGCCAACCATGGCACACCTTCAACAATCCCCTTGCTCAATTCATCTCTTATGTTCTTTCCCCGTAGCTAAAATAGCCCATCAACATGCTTAATATCCGGAAACCTTGCAAGTAGTCAACTCTGCAACCCCATCACAAGCGGTGGGGCTCTCCCACTTAGCTTGAAGCCAAAATTTCACTAATCTGGAACTCACTCGTCCTTTTACTCCTTATTGACATACCCTTGCACAATCAACCGCCAAAATTCTTGAGATCTCTCTGCAAAACACCCTTCTTATACTCTAAATCATCCACCACATTCGCACGATCGATCCCTTCGCTACATACCCGATAAAATTCTTCGCAGAAGCCTCGCCAACCACGCAACTGCTAATCTGCTCACTTAGCTAATCCACCTATAGAAGGCTCTCCCCGGCATCTTCCAACACTGCTGCACAGGGTACAATTACTACGACATCAATGACCCTTCCTGAGTCTGAGCTCACACTCCAG
>NW_017680156.1:0-4251 GCF_001879085.1 Nicotiana attenuata | reverse complement strand
GACACTCACTAGCGGTCCAATACTAATATACTAAATATGTGAGGGAATCATGGATTATATATATACAGTTTTAACTCACAAAGCTGTAAAATAGGCAATACACTTTCAACAAGTAATAAGGGATTTTCAAGTTTTACTCTTCTTTATTTTATCCATTTACATCAAGCCATGAAAGTCAATATCTTCATTTAAAATTTCTCATGCATCAATATACACAAATATCATGCGCAAATCATGCCGAGGCGACGGCCCGCTCCAACAGAAAAGAAATGTGCACTTGCCGAGGGTCCATTTATCCATTTAAATCACATTATCCAAGAAAAGCCAACTCTGTTTAAAAAAAATCTGAGGAAGCGAAGCTTAAGTCTTTTTAAAAATCCATTTATATATTTTAATGTGATTTAAGCAATTCAAACCCTCAAAGGGGTTCACAATTGATCCAAATATAACATGCTCAATCAATCAAGAAAGAACATATCAGGGAGTGTTTATCGATATATATATCAATTCCTCTTTTAACAAAATTTTACAAGTAAGGTTAAATCTCTTTAGAAATTCATTTACAAATTCCATGTGACACAAGCAATTTGAACTATCCAAGAATTTACAATTAATTCAAGTATTCATGCTTTTGGGTCCTAGCTACCCGGACAATAGCAAATAGTAGCTACGCACGGACTCTCGTCACCTCGTGCGTACGTAGCCCCCACAAATAGGAGCACATAACCAATTTAACTCACCTATGGGGTAATTTCCCCCTCACAAGATTAGAAAGGAGACTCACCTTGCTCCGAAGATCCATGACCGGCATTCTAAATTCCTCCGAAGTCTTGAACCGACGCACAATGCACCAAAACTAGCCAATTAACGACAAACTAATGAGAACTTACTCAAATACTTGTTAACAATTCAAATGATACTAATTCCCAACTCCTCTTAGTGAAATGACCAAAATGTCCTTGGGCCCACGTGCCCAGAATCCGAAATTTTTCGAAGATAAAGTTTACCCATGGCTTCACTAGCTCAAATATACAATTTACTCCTAATTCCAAGCTCAAATTCGTGGCTAAATTCCATGAATATCATTTTCTAGGTTTCCACCAAAAACCTCCATTTTTACACTAATTTTCATGCCTAAATCCATACATAATCTATGTTTTTAACTCAAAAGTGGGTGGGAATCACTTACCTTAGCATAGCCGACGAAAATCCCTCTTTGAAGCTCTCCAACAATCGCCACAAGCCATGAAAAATGAGAGAAATAAACTCCCAATCACGATTTAAAACAAGCTTCTGCCTTCAGACATTTCCGCTTCTGCGGAAATATTACCGCTGATGCGGTTCCGCTTTAGCGGAAAACCAGCCGCTTCTACAGCTCCCTCTCATTTCGCTTCTGCGATCTTCCCTCCGCAGATGCGGTCCCGCTTCTGCGGATCCTTGACCGCATCTGCGGTCTCCAAGCCTTGACCATAAACCGCTCCTACGGCTCCCATTCCGCTTCTGCGGGGCCGCTTCTGCGGTCCCTTTTCCGCAGAAGCGGAAATACCAGCAACCAGCAAACCTCAGCATTTTTCTCAAATCCATTTTCGATCCGTTAATCACCCGGAATTCACCCGAGGCCCCCGGGATCCCAACCAAACATACAAACCAATCCCAAAACACATTACGGACTTGCTCGTGGCTTCAAATCATATCAAACAACGCTAAAATCACGAATTACACCCCAATTCAATCTTTATCAACTTTGAACTTTCCAACTTCTACTTTTGATGTTTAGACCTATCAAATCACGTCCGATTGACCTTAAATTTTGCACACAAGTCATATTTGACATTACGGACCTACTCCAACTTTCGGAATCGGATTCCGACCCCGATATCAAAAAATCAACCTCCGGTCAAAATTCTCAAAAACCTTCAAATTTCTATCTTTAACCAAATGGCTCCAAAATGACCTACGGACCTCCGAATTCACTTCCGATCGCGCTCCAAACTCCAGAATCACCATATGGAGCTATTCACAGTCTCGGAATCCCAAACGGACATCGATAACACTGAAATGCGCTTCAAGCCAAACTTATGAAATTTCTTCTAAAATACTAACTTCCACAATAGGCGCCAAAACACTCCCGGATTATCCAAAACCCGAACCGGGCATACGCCCAAGTCCGAAATCAACATACGAACCTGCTGGAACCTTCAGATCCTGATTCCGATGTCGTTTACTCAAAAATTCAATCCTAGTTCATTCTTTCAACTGTAAGCTTCCCAAATGAGAATTCTCTTTCTAAATCAACTCTGAACTTCCTGGAACTTAATTCCGACCACGCGTACAAGTCATAATGCCTGAAATGAAGCTGCTCATGGCCTCAAGCTGCTGAACGGGGCTCTAGAACCCAAAACGACCGGTCGGGTCGTTACAGTTACCCTTTCAAATATATATTTCTTGCAAATAACCCTTTTAAATGCCTAAAATTAAAGCGGCAAAGTAGTTTTAAAGAGTATTTACAATATCCCATAACTTTAGGCATTTATTAGTCCAATTAAAAATGAAGATTTTCCAAATCTTCGAATGTGATACAAAATTAATATATTATATTTTTTTCTTATCCTTTTAACTTTATCCTAAGTCTTTCCTAAATTCTTATTTATTTTGTCTTACTTTGCTATGTATCTTATTCTTATGACGCTGCTTTATTTTATATTTTAACTCACTTCAAAGTATAAATAGTCATATATTATCTCAATTTACGTCTTTTTATATTTTTTATTTTGTTTCTATTATAGCTTTTTAATTAATTTTTCACCTCCATTTTTCTAGTTAATATACAAGAAAATCTATGAGTGGATCAATATATAGATATAAAATATAAATATAGATGTAGATACCAATATACATATAAATATATATATAGATACATAGATTAGATTTGTCTAAGATCTATTTAGATTATGTATAAGATTAATTCAACTACTTCCATTAATTATATTTTCATTTATAATTTCTAATTATTAATGTAGTCTTAAAATTGCCAAGTGGCTTCATTTTAGCTTTCCACTTGGCTTAACCACAAAGCATACTACCCTCCTTTTAATATAACTAGTATTAGTATCCGCGCGATGCACGGACATAAATCATGTCGGATTGTGATTTGAATTATTTGAATTATGTATAAATAAATTTAAAATATAAACCTTCCAGATAAAATTTATATATAATCATTAAATATTAATTAAGAAGCAAGACATGAAACCATTTCGCAAATCTCATAGTGGATAACCTGCTTTCTTTTTCTATATTTATATGATCCAATAGGTTAATTTTAGTACTTGAATTTCGTTTCGTTATCAATATTAAAAATTACTAACTATGTCATGTGGTGATTTGTCTCGTTTGAATATATTAAATCATATTAATTTAATAAAATTCTCGGTATGAGTTTATTTTTTATCTCAAGCTTAAATAAATCTTATTCTTTTAAATTTTACACATTTTTTTTGTTCTTTACTTATAATTATTATATTATTTATTATTTAATATTATTATACTTTCATGTGATTTTTTCGGCTTACTAATTGACTTAATATTTTACTTATTATCCTTTTAATAATTATTGATAAATATTATTTTTTTTATTCTTGAAATTTAATATATTTTACGCTTTTATCCTCTTACTCGAAACTATTTTACTATTTAAATCTATCAATAATATTTTTGAATATTATTCAATTATTTACTTTATTTTATTTTAAATTAATTTAAAGTATAAATATTCTCACATTATATCAAATTTTTTCTGTATATAATCTCTTCCCTACTAAGAAATTTTTAATTGATATTTTACTTGTAATCAAAATAATATCATATTTGACTTTAAGTTGTAACTTTAATTAATATAAAATATTAATATATAAGTTCTTTGATTATTATATTTCAAATCTATTAAGTTTTCTTATATTTATTTTTTGTATTACATGCAATAAAAAAAATTCTCTTTTAGTTTCAAGATACAAAATTTGACTTTTCATTTTAGTTAATAAAATTACTTATATTAGATATTTATTTTATATTTTTTAAATTTTAATTCTATATCTAGTAAGACTTTAATTTTTGGTGCCACTTTATTTAGTATTATTATCCATTACTATCCTTTAATATAATATAGATAAATCTAGAAATTTTTTAATCTTAAAATAAATATCTATTTTATTTTAAAAATATTTCTTGAATTCTTAAGTTATTTAATTTATC
>NW_017680155.1:0-14364 GCF_001879085.1 Nicotiana attenuata | reverse complement strand
CGAGGTAGTCTAGGGGTCGGTGGGGCCCCAGCCCCAAGTTTTACTGCTCGTTCCAGCTACGGCCGGAGGCTGAGGCTTCCGATGCAGTTATCACAGGTACGGTTTTGGTTTGTAGTAGGGGTGCGTTCGGTGCTATTTGATTTAGGGTCTACCTACTCTTATGTGTCATCTTATTTTGCGTCGTATCTGGTCGTATCCAGTGATTCTCTGAGTATTCCTGTTTATGTGTCCACCCCCGTGGGTGATTCTATCATGGTAGATCGTGTTCATCGTTCTTGCGTCGTTGTGATCGAGGGTCTTGAGACCCGAGTAGACTTATTATTGCTGGACATGGTCGATTTTGATGTCATACTAGGGATGGACTGGTTGTCACCTTATCACGCCATCTTGGATTGTCATGCCAAGACTGTGACCTTAGCCCTATCGGGTTTACCTCGTTTAGAGTGGAGAGGGACACCTGCTCATTCTACCCGTAGTGTTATCTCATATATCAAGGCTCGGCGAATGGTCGAGAAGGGGTGTTTGGCCTATTTGGCATACGTTCGTGATTCCAGTGCCGAGGTTCCTTCCATTGATTCTGTGCCTGTAGTTCGTGAGTTTACTGAGGTATTTCCTTTAGACCTGCCGGGTATGCCACCCGACAGGGATATTGATTTTTGCATTGACCTGGCTCCGGGCACTCAGCCCATTCTTATTCCGCCATATCGCATGGCCCCGCCTGAGTTGAAAGAGTTTAAGGAGTAGTTGCAAAACTTGGTTGATAAGGGCTTCATTAGACCCAGTGTCTCGCCATGGGGTGCGCCGGTGTTGTTTGTCAAGAAGAAGGACGGATCGATGAGAATGTGTATAGATTACCGGCAATTGAACAAGGTCACCATCAAGAATAAGTACCCATTACCGAGGATTGAGGATTTGTTCGACCAGCTTCAGGGTGCCCAAGTGTTTTCTAAGATCGACTTGAGATCAGGCTACCATCATATGAAGATTAGGTCGTCCGATATTCCTAAGACAGCTTTGCGCACTCGGTACGGACATTATGAGTTCTTTGTGATGTCATTCGGGTTGACGAATGCCCCGGCAGCTTTTATGGATTTGATGAACCGAGTGTTCAGGCCTTACTTGGATTCGTGTGTGATAGTCTTCATTGACAATATCTTGATTTATTCCCGCAGTCAGGAGGAGCATTGGCAGCATTTGAGAGTGGTTCTTCAGACTCTGAGAGATAGTCAGCTGTATGCAAAGTTTTCAAAGTGTGAGTTCTGGTTGAGTTCAGTTGCTTTCTTGGGGCATGTGGTTTTAGCAGAGGGTATTCAGGTAGATCCAAAGAAGATAGAGGCAGTCAAGAACTAGCCTCGACCCACATCAGCCACAGAGATCCGGAGTTTCTTGGGTTTGGCAGGCTATTATCGTCGGTTCGTGGAGGGGTTTTCATCTATTGCAGCCCCGATGACCAGGTTGACCCAGAAAGGTGCCCAATTTAAATGGTCGGATGAGTGCGAGGCGACCTTCTAGAAGCTCAAGACAGCCTTGACTACGGCACCAGTGTTGGCTCTGCCCACAGGTTCAGGCCCATATATATAGTTTATTGTGATGCATCTCGTGTTGGGCTTGGTGTAGTGTTGATGCAGGATGGCAAGGTCATTGCTTATGCTTCGCGCCAGCTGAAGATTCATGAAAAGAACTATCCAGTCCATGATTTGGAGTTAGCAGCCATTATTCATGCGCTGAAGATTTGGAGGCATTATCTGTATGGCGTGGCATGCGAAGTGTTCACGGACCACAAGAGTTTCTAGTATTTGTTCAAGCAGAAGGAGTTAAATTTGAGGAAGAGATGGTGGTTGGAGCTATTGAAAGATTATGATGTCACTATCTTATATCATCCGGGAAAGGCCAATGTGGTGGCCGATGCTTTGAGTAGGAAGTCAGCCAGTATGGCAGTCTGGCATATATTCTTGTCGGTGAGAGATCGCTTGCCTTGGATGTCCAGGCTTTGGCCAATCAGTTCGTGAGGTTGGACGTTTCTGAGCCCAGCCGCATATTAGCTTGCACAGTTGCTCGCTCTTCTTTATTGGAGCGTATCCGAGATTGGCAGTATGATGATCCTCATTTATGTGTCCTCAGAGACACGGTGCAGCACGGAGATGCCAAGCAGGTCACACTAGGAGATGATAGAGTTTTGAGAATGCAGGGTCGTATTTGTGTGCCTAATGTGGATGGACTTCGGGAGTTGATTCTAGAGGAGGCCCATAGTTCCCGTTTACTCTATTCATCCGGGCGCCTCCAAGATGTATCAGGAGTTACGGCAGCATTACTGGTGGAGGAGAATGAAGAAGGACATTGTTGCGTATGTGGCTCGGTGTTTGAATTGTCAGCAGGTTAAGTACGAGCATCAGAGGCCTGGCGGTGTGTTCCAGAAGATTGAGATTCCTGAGTGGAAGTGGGAGCGTATCACTATGGACTTTGTTGTTGGACTCCCACGGACTCAGAAGAAGTTCGATGCAGTGTGGGCTATTGTGGATAGGTTGACCAAGTCAGCACATTTCATTCTTGTGGCAGTCTCCTATTTTTCCGAGAGATTAGCTGAGATTTATATCCGAGAGATTGTTTGACTTCATTGTGTGACCGTGTCTATCATTTCGGATCGAGGTACGCAGTTTACCTCACATTTTTGGAAAGCAGTTCAGCGAGAGTTGGGCACGCGAGTTGAGTTGAGCACATCGTTTCATCCTCAGACGGACGGGCAGTCCGAGCGGACTATTCAGATTTTGGAGGACTTGATCCGAGCTAGTGTCATTGACCTTGGAGGCTCGTGGGATCATTTCTTTCCTTTAGCAGAGTTTGCCTACAATAACAGCTACTAGTCGAGTATTCAGATGGCTCTTTATGAGGCTCTATATGGTAGGCGGTGTCGGTCGCCAGTTGGATGGTTTGAGCCGGGAGAGGCTCGGTTGTTGTGTACGTATCTAGTACAGGATGCCTTGGACAAGGTCAGGATCATTCAGGACAGACTTCGTACAGCTCAGTCCAGGCAAAAGAGCTATGCCAATCGCAAGGTTCGAGATTTGGCTTTCATGGTCGGTGAGCGGGTATTGCTTCGAGTGTCGCCTATGAAAGGCGTGATGAGATTCGGGAAAAAGGGCAAGCTTAGCCCTAGGTTCATTGGCCCGTTTGAGATTCTTGATCGAGTGGGGGAGGTGGCTTATAGACTTGCATTTCCGTCGAGCTTATCAGTCGTGCATCCAATGTTTCACGTGTCCATGCTTCGGAAGTATCACGGCGATCCATCACACGTGTTAGATTTCAGCACTGTCCAATTGGACAAGGATTTGTCCTATGAGGATGAGCCGGTAGCTATTCTAGACCGGCAGATTCGTCAGTTGAGATCAAAGAGTTTTCCTTCTGTTCGTGTTCAGTGGAAAGGTCAGCCTGCCAAGGCATCGATCTTGGAGTCCGAGTCAGATATGCGAAGCCGTTATCCCCATCTTTTCCCCGACTCAGGTACTTCCTTCTTATGTCCGTTCGAGGACGAACGGTTGCTTTAGAGGTGGAGGATGTGATGACCCAAAAGGTCATCACTTCTTTTTAAATTAAATTCTGCATTTCGAGGCCATAAAAACCTCTTTCAGTATCACCTCGATTTGCGTGCGCAGTTCGGGCGCGTAGCCAGAAAGTCTATATGTGAAAATTGATAAAATTTGGCTTTAAAATGAATTAAGTTGACTTCGGTCAACATTTTGGATAAACAGACCCGGACCCGTAATTCGGAGAGTCCGTAGGAAAATATGGGACTTGGGCGTATGCTCGGAATCGAATTCCGAGGTCCCAAGCCCGAGAAATGAATTTTTGAAAGAAATTGTTTTCTGAAAAATATAAAGATTTTTGAAAGTGAAATGTTATGTTAAACCTGTGGTATCGGGCCCGTATTATGATTTCGAAGCCCGGTACAGGTTCAATATGGTTTATATGTGTTGTCGGTAAAATTTGGTATGAAACGGACTTGTGAATCAGATAGTTATTGAGAAAATTGGAAATTTGAAGTCTTGAGAAAGTTTCATGATTTTGATGCTAAATTCATAGTTGTTGATGTTATTTTAGTGATTTGAATGCACGAGCGAGTCCGTATGATATTTTTAGGGTGGTGTGCATGTTTGGTTTGGAGCCCCGAGGGCTCGGGTGAGTTTTAGATAGGCCACGGGGTGAAATTTTGGACTTAAGGAATTGCAGGCCTGCAGGCTTCGCATTTGCCAACCTCCCTTCGCAATTCCCAGTTTGCATTTCCCAACCTCCCTTCGCAATTCCCAGTTCGCATTTCCCAACCTCCCTTCTCAATTCCCATAACTGCAGCCTGCAACTTTTTATACTTAGCCGATAAACAACCCTTTTTCACATTTTTTCCAAACAAAAACTCCCTAGGGCGATTTTCCAAGAACAACTCATCTTCCAAATTGATTGTAAGTCAATTTTTACTAGTTTCCTTCAATCATTAACATCTTTTAACATGATTTCAACTCAAAATCAATGATTTTTATGGGGGAAATTGGGTGTTTTGGGTAGAACCTAGGTTTTTCAAAAAAGAGGATTTGTACCTCGATTTGAGGTCCGATTTCAAAATAAATTATATATTTGAGTTCATAGGTGAATGGGTAGTCGGGTTTTGGTTCGAACCTCGGGTTTTGACCATGTGGGCCCGGTGCTGATTTTTGACTTTTTGGGAAAGTCTTAGAAAACTTATTTCTATGCATTAGAAATTGTTTATTTAGCATTTATTGATGTAATTAACTTGTGACTAGATACGAGCGAATTGGTGGTGGAATCACGAGGTAAAGCTATAGTTGATGCTCGTGGCATCGAGGTAAGTGTTTGGTCTAACCTTAGCTTGAGGGATTAGGAGTTTGTCTGTTTGCTGTGTGTTATTTGTTGAGTACGACGTATAGGTGTGGTGACGAGTATCTATACGTCGGTGTCGAGCATGACCGTGAGTCTTAAATTGAAATTATTGTGTTATTGAGAACTACTACGAATGCCTAATTTGTGACTCTCTGGGTTGAGCAAGATTTATAATTATTCTCGTAGAGATTACTTATGGTTGAACATTGGTGTTAGTTGAGGTAGTGGATGTTGGAACAAGTTTGGTTATAGCTACTTTTCCCTTGCCAGGATGTATTCATTCTTACTGTTGATTCCCTTGCCAGGATAGTGTAGTTCCTTATTGATCCCTTGCCGGGACTCTTGTTATGGTTGTTGTTGATTGTATATGTGGATCGGGTTGCACGCCGCAACAATGATTATATTTGGATCGGGTTGGACGCCGCAATAATGATATATTTGGATCGGGTTGCACGCCGCAACAATGATATATTTGGATCGGGTTGCACGCCGCAACAATGATATGATTGGATCGGGTTGCACGCCGCAACAATGATATGAAATGGGAGCGGGTGGCATGCCTGCCACGAGATAATTAAAATGGGAGCGGGTGGCACGCCTGCCACGAGATATATGAAATGGGAGCGGGTGGCACGCCAACCACGAGATACATGAAATGGGAGCGGGTTGCACGCTTGCAAAGAGATGTGAAATGAAAGTGAATTCTGCCTTTGTTTTCCTTATCCTTGTTAGTAGTTGGATTTTTGTTCCTTTATAATTCTCTTGATATTCTGTTTTACCTACTATTCTCCGAAGCATGCTTCCCCCCTCCCATCTTTACTTGTTTATTTCTACTTTACTTTCCGTTGTATATTATATAACTGCACAGGTTTATTTTGTAGTCTGGTCCTAGCCTCGTCACTACTTCGCCGAAGTTAGGCTAGGCACTTAGCAGCGCATGGGGTCGGTTGTGCTGATACTACAGTCTGCACTCGTTTGTGCAGATCCCAGTGTTGTGGATTTCGGACCGCAATGAGGTTGTTGTTTCTGGTCCATCAGGCGACCCGAGGTAGTCCTGCAGGCGTCCGCAAGCCTTGGCGTCTCCTTCTAGTTATTATTCTTGTTTCTTTCTTGTATTTCCAGAGACAGTGTTGTATTATTTCTTTCAGACCTTTATTTGTAGTAATCTTAGACAGTCTGTGAAGTTGTGACACCAAATCTTGGGTGGTTTCGTTATGGGATGGTATTAGTAGTACTGTTAAACTTGAAATTTATTTCTTCCGCATGTTAAATTATGTTGCTATAAATTGTTGATGCTAGTTCATTAAATAAAAATGAAAATGGAAAACAGGTTAAATAGTTCAGTTAGTTGGCTTGCCTAGCTTTTACTAGTAGGTGCCATCACGACTACCGAGGGTGGGAAATCCGGGTCGTGACAAATGTTGAGACAAGTTTGGTTATAGCTGATTCCCTTGCCAGGATGTAGATTCCCTCGTCGGGATATTGTTGTTCTCTTATTGCTCCCTTGTCGGGATTCTTTGTGATTGGTATTGAATTGTATATATGTGGATCGGGTTGCACACCGCAATAATATTATATGTGGACCGAGTTGCACGCCGCAATAATATTATATGTGGACCGGGTTGCACGCCGCAACAATATTATATTTGGATAGGGTTGCACGCCGCAACAATATTATATTTGGATCGGGTTGCACGGCGCAACAAATATTATATTTGGATCGGGTTGCACGCCGCAACAACATTATAATTGGATCGGGTTGCACGCCGCAACAGTGATAAATGATATGGATCGGGTTGCGCGTCGCAACAGTGTTTTTTTATGATTTGGATCGAGTTGCGCGCCGCAACAATAAATGATAAAAGTGGTTGTCGATTGGTTACAGTTTCCTTATTCTTTCTGCCGCAAATTTTAGATTGATCTTTATTCTTTTCTCCTAAATTACTGTTGGTAAATGATATTCCCCCACAGCATGTCCCCCTCCCATCCTTAATTGTTGTCCGCGGTAAAATCAGATGACTTGATTTTCGCTATCAAGACAAACCTGGAAGCCTTCCTCGAGACCCCGAGGATAGGAGGCCACGATCGAGTTCTCGGCCTCGGGGCTCGTCGATGTCCGAATCAAAGGAAGCAGGGCCCGAGGTCAGGGTGAGAGGAGATGTCTCCAAAACACATGGCTACACCTGACAGGGCCGGTCTATCTGTAACCTACTGAGATGACGTGCAATAGGCCGTTCCATCTTTCTGCTCTTGTAAATAATATATGCATATTTTACCGAGTCCCCTCGCCTATATAAGGGGGACTCACCCACCTTGTAAAAGACGGATGTTGCTCCACTTCTCCAATAAGCAATAATATCTCTCTCTCTCTCTCTCTTTCTTCTAAGTTAATTGTGTACTTCGACCCCAAGGTCGTCCTAGCATTTTATTGTTCTTCATTTGTTCTTCGTCATTTAGCTCAAGATTGACGGTATAAAGCTTTGTATACACATACTTTCTGTTATCCCCTTCCCGACTACCCTCGATAGGATTACCTCCGATAGGCCGGAGGTAGGCTCGAGGCCTTGCCCCGAGGTATCTACTGGCTTGTTCTAAGCCCGGGAACGCCCCCCTTACTGGTTCGATTGTTATCTTGGCTAGCTTGATCTTTACTGTCTTACTCCGTATTTAACACTAATCACCCTTCCAAACTAGCTCGGGAATAGATCACGTATTTTTAGAATCCCATTTATAAATATAATTGTTGTTACCACTTTCACGGTAAACAATTGTATATTTCTATTTTATTTTTTGTTGTATATGATATAACTGCACAGGTTTTTTTTGGTAGTCTGGTCCTAGCCTCGTCACTACTTCGCCGGGGTTAGGCTGGGCACTTACCAGCACATGAGGTCGGTTGTGCTGATACTACACTCTGCACTGTGTGCAGAACCCGGAGCAGCAACATTCGGACCTTAGCTTGGGTGGCTACCTTCAGTCCGGTCGGAGATTCCAAGGTAGTCTGCAGGCATCCGCAGGCCCTGGCGTCTCCCTCTATCCCTTCATTCTGTTTCATTTACATATTTCAGAAATAGTGTATTATTTATCTTTCAGACCTTGTTTATAGTAATTCTAGACTGTTTGTGAAGCGTGACGCCAGTTCTGGGTAGATCTTGTTTAAGATGCTGTATCATATATATATATTCAAATGGTTTTATTGATTCTTCCGCTTGTTTGAATTTCTGCTATTTATAAGCTATTATTTCATAATTGTAAAGGATTAAAAATGAAAAAAAAGACAATTTATTCAAGCAGTTGGCTTGCCTAGCTTTCAGTAGTAGGCACCATCACGACTCCCGATGGTGGGAAATCTGGGTCGTGACAAGTTGGTATTAGAGCTCTAGGTTACATAGGTCTCACAATTCACAGACAAGCTTAGTAAAGTCTGAGGGATCGGTACGGAGACGTCTGTATTTATCCCCCAGAGGCTACAGAGTTACGAAAAATTTCACATCTATTCATTCCTTATCGTGCGATATTTATTCAGCCCGAAGCATATAACTTATGCTCTTTTACATCCACTCGTGCGTAATATTATGCTCTCGGTGTCTGCTATGCGCCAGTGGTTCGTGATGCTGCAGATAGGCTACGAGGGAGTTAGGGATGCTCAAACATTTTCTCAACGTGTTGTCCAGACTGGAGATACAGAGGTATTGAGAGACTATTTAGTTGTTTATATGGAGGCGCAGTGGAATCGTGGTGGGTGTTGATGGAGGATAGTTGGCGGTAGTGGAGTAGCTTGTGATTTGTGTCGTACGAGCAGTGAATGGTTAGCTCTGCGGATCATCAGACGTTGTTTTCTATGGCTTCGCGCCAAGTAGAGGACTCCATCAGCGGTATTCAGATTGCATAGTCAGACTTGCATCAGTTTCAGCCTGAGGTATATGTATGTGCGGTATTGGTAGGTTCCCGGAATTTGTATATGACTAAGGTCTGAGATCTTGCACGGGACAATGTTGGGACTTTGATTGGGATTATTGCATATCGACTATCCGAAGAAATGGGTCAGCTTTATGGTGTTGGGTCAGCATAGCGATGAAGTGATTGGTCCTTTGAATAGGAATTCTCTTCTGGTATTTGTGGAAGCACTCTTGGATTGAATGGTTTGTGTGTGACTAGGTTGAGTTGGGGAGGTGCAGTCCTGATGGCTTATTTGCGTGCGTACGGATCTTGGAGGGTTCTCGATAGTTTGACCACGCTTGAGTTGGGTGTCTACTATGGGCGTAAGGAATATATGGTACATTGTGTCTTATCCTGAATAAGCATCGGAAATTAATGGGGTGTTGACATTGTTGGCTATCATATGTGAAGAGTGTGTATTTTGGAAAGGACCTTGAGGTTTGGTTTGCGGGTGCATGGCTGGTAGCATAATGATTACTAGGTTTGAGGCCTTCGAGGTTCACGTTTCGTTACGTGGCAAGAAACTCTATATGAAGTGCTTCAGCAGAATGATAGGGTGTAAGTGTTATATCATCCATTTGATTTGCGTAGTGGAGTTTGAGCATGGAAGTTTTGCGTATTCCTGAGGTTTTGGGCTAGATGCCCTCATATGTGGACCATTTCCTACTAGCAGATTGTGAAGAAACGTTGAGGATGAGGTAATTAATAGCATGCATGATTGATAGGTCGCTGTGGATTTTTGGAAAGGATATTTACCTATTTGGAAGTAATCAGGATTTGGATTGGGGGCTATTTGAAAGCTCAATGAGAATATGTATCTTGTATCAGGTCAAGTTTGAGCGCTCATGTGAGATTGTCATTATGGTTATGTTACCGGGCAGAAGGGATATTATTTGTGCCCCTAACCTATGTTATGTACTACTCTTTTATGCTATGTTAGGCGGTGAGGTTGTATGATTATTCCCCACACATGTTGTAATTTTGTTCAGGCCTTATGGCGATGCGGGCAAGATAGCCCTCGTGATGTTGATTTGTTCATTGCACCTTAGTTGTGCTTGTTTCTTTCATGTTCTAGTACTTTCAATCATTTTCCCACAGTTTTATTGCACTCTGTTGTACTTGATATCAGTATTCATATTTTCAGTGAACCTGAGCATTTTTGGCTTGATGAGTATTTGGGAGCGGGCTGCACGCCGCAGCGGATGTTATGTGGGATGCCCTTTCCTTGTGTTTGTTTGGTGTTGTGTCTTCCCTCTGTGGGACGATTTGATGAAAAACCTATACTTTTGTTGTCACACATGTTGTACTTGTTAGATAATTCTTCTACTTTGTTTTCCTTTATTTGTGCTGCATAATTGAGTTATTGCTGATTTGGTGTACGAATTGTGTAGTGTAAGAATCTGTGTGGTCCCGTGATGAGTTGTTAGATGGATTGCTTGTATTGGCTGAGATGAGGTCCTTAGACCTGAGTTTAGTGCTATGGTATTGGGAGTGGGGAGTGTTTGGAAGTGAGAGGGTGTTTCTGCTATGATTTGGGTAATGGCCCTTGGCGGGCGGGAGAGCTTCGTGACTTGTTGACTTCATGGGCGGCTATGAGTTTCCGTATGTCTCTTTATCACGGGTAGTGTTGTGGAAGTCCCGAACAAGGTTCTAGTCGATGTGAAGTATATTGCCGGCATCCAAGATGTTATTTTGAGCAGCATCTCAGAGTGGTTCTTCAGACTCTAAGAAATAGTCAGTTGTATGCTAAGTTTTCAAAATGTGAATTCTAGTTGAGTTCAGTTGCTTTCTTGGGTCATGTGGTTTCAGCAGACGATATTCAGGTGGATCCAAAGAAGATAGAGGCAGTCAAGAACTGGCCTCGACCCACATCAGCTACAGAGGTCCGGAGTTTCTTGGGTTTGGCAGGCTATTATCGTCGATTTGTGGAGGGGTTTTCATCTATTGCAGCCCTGATGACCAGGTTGACCCAGAAGGGTGCTCAGTTTAGGTGGTCGGACGAGTGTGAGGCGAGCTTTTAGAAGCTCAAGACAGCTTTGACTACGGCGCCAGTGTTGGTTTTGCCCACAAGTTCAGTGCCATATACAGTTTATTGTGATGCATCTCGTATTGGACTTGGTACGGTGTTGATGCGGGATGGCAAGGTCATTGCTTATGCTTTGCGTCAGTTGAAGATTCATGAGAAGAACTATCCATCCATGATTTGGAGTTAGCAGCCATTGTTCACGCGCTGAAGATTTGGAGGCATTATCTGTATGGTGTGGCATGTGAGGTGTTCACGGATCACAAGAGTTTGCAATACTTGTTCAAGCAGAAGGAGCTAAATTTGAGGCAGAGGAGGTGGTTGGAGCTGTTAAAAGACTATGATATCACCATTTTATATCATCTAGGAAAGGCCAATGTGGTGGCCGATGCTTTGAGAAGGAAGTCTGCCAGTATGAGCACTCTTGCTTATATCCCGGTCGGTGAGAGACCGCTAGCTTTGGATGTTCAGGCTTTGGCCAATCAGTTCGTGAGGTTTGATGTCTCTGAGCCCAGTCGTGTGTTAGCTTGCGCAGTTGCTCGTTCTTCATTATTGGAGTGTATCCGAGATCGGCATTATGATGATCCTCATTTATGTGTCCTTAGAGACAGGGTGCAGCACGGAGGTGCCAAGCAGGTTACCTTAGGAGATGATGGAGCTTTGAGATTGCAGGGTCGAGTTTGTGTGCCTAATGTGGATGGACCCCGAGAGTTGATTTTGGAGGAGGCTCATAGTTCTCGGTACTCGATTCATCCGGGAACCGCGAAGATGTATCAGGATTTGCGGCAGCATTGTTGGTGGAGGAGAATGAAGAAGGACATTGTCGCATATGTGGCTCGGTGTTTGAATTGTCAGCAGGTTAAGTACGAGCATCAGAGGCCTGGTGGTTTGTTCCAAAAGTTTGAGATTCCTGAGTGGAAGAGTGAGCGTATCACTATGGACTTCGTTGTTGGACTCCCACAGACTCAGAGGGAGTTCGGTGCAATGTAGGTTATTGTTGATAGGCTGACCAAGTTAGCACATTTCATTCCTATGGCAGTCTCCTATTCTTCCGAGAGGTTAGCTGAGATCTATATCCGGGAGATTGTTCGTCTTCATGGTGTGCCCGTGCCTATCATTTCGGATCGAGGTACGCAGTTTACCTCACATTTCTGGAGAGCAGTTCAGCGAGAGTTTGGGCACACGGGTTGAGTTGAGCACAGCGTTTCATCCTCAGACGGACGGGCAGTCCGAGTGGACCATTCAGATTTTGGAGGATATGCTCTGAGCTTGTGTCATTGACTTTGGAGGCTCGTGGGATCAGTTTTTGGCTTTAGCATAGTTTTCCTACAACAATAGCTACCAATCGAGTATCAAGATGGCTCCTTATGAGGCCTTGTATGGTATGCGGTGTCGGTCGCCGGTCGGATGGTTTGAGCCGGGAGAGGCTCGGTTGTTGGGTACGGATTTAGTGCAGGATGCCTTGGACAAGGTCGGGATCATTCAGGATAGGCTTCGTTCAACTCAGTCCAGGAAGAAGAGTTATGCCAACCGTAAGGTTCGTGATTTGGCATTCATGGTCGGTGAGCGGGTATTGCTTCGGGTGTCGCCTATGAAGGGCTTGATGAGATTTGGGAAGAGGGGCAAGCTTAGCCCTAGGTTCATTGGCCCGTTTGAGATTCTTGATTGAGTGGGAGAGGTTGTTTATAGACTTGCGTTGCCGCCGAGTTTATCAGCCGTGCATCCACTATTTCATGTGTCCATGCTTCGGAAGTATCACGGCGATCCATCCCACGTGTTAGATTTCAGCACTGTCCAGTTGGACACGGGCTTGTCTTATGAGGAGTAGCCGGTAGCTATTCTAGACCGGCAGGTTTGTCGGTTGAGATTGAAGATTTTTCCTTCTGTTCGTGTTCAGTGGAGATGTCAACCTGCTGAGGCGCCTGGGAGTCTGAGTCCGATATGCGAAGCCGTTATCCCTACCTTTTCCCCGACTCAAGTACTTCCTTCTTATGTCCGTTCGAGGACGAACAGTTATTTTAGAGGTGGAGGATGTGATGACCCAAAAGGTCAACACTTGTTTTAGAAATAAATCCAGTGTTCTGAGGCCTTAAAACCTCCTTTTTATCTCACCTCGAGTTTGCGTGCGTGGTCCGGACCTATATCCGGAAAGCCTTCTATGTAAAAATATGAGAAATAGAAATTCCTAGAGTTAAAATTTGATTATAGTTGACTTTAGTCAACAGTTTGAGCAAACGGACCCGGATCCGTGTTCCGACGATCCCGGGAGGTCCGTAGGAAAATATGGGACTTGGGCGTATGCCCGGCATCGAATTCCGAGGTACCAAATCCGAGAAATGAATTTTTAAAGAAAAATTGTTTTCTGGAAAATATATGAGTTTTTGGAAATGAAATTTGTTTGAAATTTGATGGTATCGAGCCCGTATTTGGTTCCGGAGCCCGGTACAGGTCTTATATGTGGTTTAAGTCGAGCATGTGAAATTTGGTAAGAAATGGAAGTCGTTTGATGTGATTCGGACCCGTAGTTGTAAAAATTGATACTTTGAAAGTTTTGAGGTTTTTGTACTTAGGAAAAGTTGCAGAAATGTTGTTTCGGATGCACAAACATTCTGTGCTTCGCGATCGCAAAGCCTATCAAGCGATCACGAAAGGGAAATTAGGGCTGGGGTGAAACTGTTCTATGCGAACTGAAGTAAGGGACACGAACACGGAGCACTGGGGGGCTGGCTACGCGAACGCGACCCATTTCCCGCGAACGCGTAGTGTAAAATGAGGGGCTGGTCTAGGATGTTATCGTTGCTCTACGCAAACGCGTACATTGGTCCGCGAATGCGAAGGTCAGGGGGGCCAACCCATCGCGAACGCATAGGAGGACTCGCGATCGCGTAAGTCCACTCTTGGCAGCTCTTCGCGATCGCGACAGTGTTCTCGCGAACGCGACGAACACTGTTGCCCAGCTCTTTTAAACAATAACAGAAACGGGAATAACCTATTTTCTCACATCTCCTTCCCCAAAATCAGAACCTAAGCGATTTTTGAAGAGTAAAATCAACACCAGATCATAGGTATGTGTTCCTCAATCCATCTCCTTCATTATCCATCAACACCCATTAGATTTCTAGGCCTAAATATTGTTCTTCCATGGTAGAATTTGGGATTTTGGGTAGAGTTAGGGCTTTTTGAATAATTGGAGTATAGACCTCGTTGTGGGGTCGTATTTTGAAACTAATTACATATTTGGCCTCGTGGGTGAATGGGTGATCGGGTTTTGGTCCGAACCTCGAGTTTTGACCAAGCGGGCCCAGGGTCAATTTTTGACTTTTTGGGGAAAATGATTGAAAACCTATAACTAAGCATTGGGTATGAATTCTTTAGCATTTATTGATGTTGTTAAATCAATTTGGACTAGATAAGAGTTATTTGGAGGCGAATTCTAAAGGAAAAGCGGTGTTTGAGGCTTGAGTCGGTCGTGGAAGTTCGAGGTAAGTGTTTGGTCGTAACCTTAGCTTGAGGGA
>NW_017680154.1:0-14365 GCF_001879085.1 Nicotiana attenuata | reverse complement strand
TCTCGTGGTTGGCGTACCACCCGATCCCATTTCATTATATCTCGTGGTAGGCGTACCACCCGATCCCATTTCATTATATCCCGCGGTAGGCGTACCACCCGATCTCATTTCATTATATCTCGCGGTAGGCGTACCACCCGATCCCATTTTATTATATCTCGTGGTAGGCGTACCACCCGATCCCATTTACAAGCCAACACAAAATCACAAGGAATCCCGGCAAGGGAACAATAACAATTTAATAACTTCCCGGCAAGGGGACAAAAGCAATATAATAACTTCCCGGCATGGGAGCAACAATATCAAGACAACATCCCGGCAAGGGAGAATCAGCTATAACCAATCCTAACTCAACTCCTACTCCGCTAAATTAGTACCAACACTCAATCATAAATAAAATCCACGAAAATAAACTAAATCTTTGCTCAATATCGAGAATCACCAATTAAAGCATCCGTAGTAACATTTAAGAACACAACATCTATCAATTCAAGACTCACGGTCATGCTCGACACCAACGTATAGATACTCGTCACCATGCCTATATGTCATACTCAACAAGAAGAAATTAGCAAGTAGGACCAACTCTTAATCCCTCAAGCTAAGGTTAGACCGGACACTTACCTCAAACTCCACAGCCAACTCAAGCCTCAAACACCGCCTTTCCTTTCGAATTCGGCTCCAAATCAATCGTATCTATACATAATCGACTTTATAACATCAATAAATGCTAAACAATTCAATTCCAATGCCTAATTATAGCTTTCTAATCATTCTTCCCAAAAATCTAAAAATTGACCCCCGGGCCCGCTTGGTCAAAACACGAGGTTCGAACCAAAATTTGATCCCCCGTTCATCCACGAGCCCAAATATATAATTATTTTCATAATTCGATCCCAAAATGAGGTCTAAATCACAATTAATCAAAAAGCCCTAACTCTACCCAAATCCCTAATTTTCTACCATTAATCTCATGTTTTAGGCCTAGAAATCTAGTGGGTGTTGATAAAAATGGAAGATAATAAGTTAAAAATTACTTACCCAAGAGATTATGATGAGGAAATGCTTCAAAAATCACCTTAGAGCTTTGGAGAAGAAGAGGTTTATGAAATTTTATGAAAATCCCGAAAGTGTTCTATTATGGTCTTTTAAGATCACTGGGCAAAAACACTCACCGCGTTCGCAACAGGTCCATCGCGTTCGCGATGGGTTAGGCTTGATAAGCCTTCGCGTTCGCGGAATAAGGCTCGCGTTCGCGTAGGGTAATTGCCCCACCCCCTGCCCAGGCCCAATTGGCCTTCGCGTTCGCGTGGCCAGGACCGCGTTCGCGAAGGGATAACCCCCTAATGCCTCGCGTTCGCGACCTTTGCTACGCGTTCGAGTAGAAGGAATTTCCTTCATAGAAATTTAATGCATCGCGTTCGCGAGGGTTCTCCCGCGAACGCGAAGAAGGAAACATCAGGAACCCAATAGTTGAAAACCTGCAATTTTTCTTAAGTCAAAAACCTCCCGAAACACATCTGAAACACACCCGAGCCCTCGGGGCTCCTAACCAAACATACGTACCAACTCAATATGAACTTATCCGTGCGATCAAATCGCCAAAATAACCTCAATAACAACGAATTAAACCTCAAAATCAAAGAATTTTTCTCAAACTTCATAAAACATCATTTTTGCAATTTAGGTTCGAATCACGTCAAATGACATCCGTTTCTCACCAAATTTCACAGAATCATCTTAAATCATATATAAGACCTGTACCGCGCATCGGAACCAAAATACGGGTCTGATACCATCATGTTCTAATCAAATTTCATTTCAAATTCCTTTAAATAATTTCAGAAAACAATTTACTTTAAAAATTTATTTCTCGGGCTTGGGACCTCGGAATTCGATTCCGGGCATACGCCCAAGTCCCATATTTTCCTACGGGCCCTCCGGGACCGTCAAATCACAGGTCCGGGTCCGTTTACCCAAAACATTGACCGAAGTCAACTTAAATGCATTTTAAGTCAAATTTTTTAATATTTCACAGATTTTTCACATAACAGCTTTCCGGCTACACGCCCGGACTGTGCGCACAAATCAAGGTGAAGATAAAAGAGGACTTTAAGGCCTGGGAACACAGAATTAAATTTAAAATCAAGTGATGACCTTTTGGGTCATCACATTCTCCACCTATAAAACAACAGTTCGTCCTCGAACGGACAGAAGAAGGAAGTACCTAAGTCGGGGAAAAGATTGGGATAATGGCCCCGCATATCGGACTCGGACTCACAGGTCGAGGCCTCAGGAGGCTGACCTCTCCACTGAACATGAACAGAAGGAAAACTCTTCGACCTCTACTGACGAACCTGCCGGTCTAGAATGGTTACCGGCTCCTTCTCATAAGACAAGTCCTTGTCCAACTGGACAGTGCTGAAATCTAACACGTGGGATGGGTTGCCGTGATACTTCCGAAGCATGGACACATGAAACACTGGATGCACGGCTGATAAGCTCGGCGGCAATGCAATTCTATAAGCCACCTCTACCACTCAATCAAGAACCTCAAACGTACCAATGAACCTAGGGCTAAGCTTGCCCTTCTTCCCAAATCTCATCACGCCTTTCATAGGCGACACTCGAAGCAATACTCGCTCGCCGACCATGAAAGCCAAATCTCGAACCTTGCGGTCGACACTTTTGCCTGGACTGAGCTGAACGAAGCCTATCCTGAATGATCCTGACCTTGTGCAAGGCATCCTGAACCGGATCCGTACCCAACAACCGAGCCTCCCCCGGCTCAAACCACCCAATCAGAGACCGACACCGCCTACCATATAAGGCCTCATAAGGAGCCATCTGGATACTCGACTGGTAGCTGTTGTTGTAGGCAAACTCCACTAAAGGCAAAAACTTATCCCACGAGCCTCCAAAGTCAATAACACAAGCTCGGAGCATATCCTCCAAGATCTGAATAGTCCGCTCGGACTGCCCGTCCGTCTGGGGATGAAATGATGTGCTCAACTCAACCCGCGTGCCCAACTCTCGCTGAACTGCTCTCCAGAAATGCGAGGTAAACTGCGTAACTCGGTCCGAAATGATAGACACGGGCACACCATGAATCTCCCGGATGTAGATCTCAGTTAATCTCTCAGAAGAATAGGAGACTGCCACAGGAATGAAGTGCGCTGACTTGGCCAGCCTATCAACAATGACCCATACTGCGTCGAACTTCTTCCGAGTCTGCGGGAGTCCAACAACGAAATCCATAGTGATCCGCTCCCACTTCCACTCGGGAAGCTCAATCCTCTGAAATGAACCACCGGGCCTCTGATGCTCGTACTTGACCTGCTGTAAATTCAAACACCGAGCCACATATGCGACGATATCCTTCTTCATTCTCCGCCACCAATAATGCTGCCGCAAATCCTGATACATCTTCGCGGCGCCCGGATGAATAGAGTACCGGGAGCTATGAGCCTCCTCTAAAATCAACTTTCGAAGGCCATCCACATTAGGCACACAAACCCGACCCAGCAATCTCAAAACTCCATCATCACCTATAGTAACCTACTTGGCACCTCCGTGCTGCACCGTGTCTCTAAGGACACACAAATGGGGATCATCATACTGCCGATCTTGGATACGCTCCAATAATGAAGAATGAGCGACTGTGCAAGCTAACACACGGCTGGGCTCAGAAATATCCAACCTCACGAACTGGTTGGCCAAAGCCTGAACATCCAAAGCAAGCGGTCTCTCACCGACCGGAATATAAGCTAAACTGCCCATACTGCTGACTTCCTACTCAAGGCATCAGCCACCACATTGGCCTTTCCCGGATGATATAAAATGGTGATCATAATCTTTCAACAACTCCAACCACCTCCTCTGCCTCAAATTCAACTCCTTTTGCTTGAACAAATACTGAAGACTCTTGTGATCCGTGAATACCTCACATGCCACGCCATACAGATAATGCCTCCAAATCTTCAATGCGTGGACAATGGCTGCTAACTCCAAATCATGAATTGGATAGTTCTTTTCATGGATCTTTAATTGTTGCGAAGCATAGGCAATGACCTTGCCATCCTGCATCAACACTGCACCAAGTCCAATACGAGAAGCATCACAATAAACTGTATAAGGCCCTGATCATGTGGGCAAAACCAATACCGGTGCCGTAGTCAGAGCTGTCTTGATCTTCTGAAAGCTCGCCTCACACTCGTCCGACCATCTGAACCGGGCACCCTTCTGGGTCAACCTGGTCATCGGGGCTGCAATAGATGAAACTCCTCCACAAACCGACGATAGTAGCCTGCCAATCCCAAGAAACTCCGAATCTGTGTAGCTGATGCTGGTCTAGGCCAGTTCTTGACTGCCTCAATCGTCTTCGGATCAACTTGAATACCCTCTGCTGATACAACATGACCCAGAAATGCAACTGAACTCAACCAGAACTCGCACTTCGAGAACTTAGCATATAACTAACTATCCCTCAGAGTCTGAAGAACCACTCTAAGGTGCTGCTCGTGCTCCTCCTGGCTGTGAGAATATATCAATATATCATCAATGAAGACTATCACGAACGAGTCCAAATAAGGCCTGAACACTCGGTTCATCAAATCCATAAAAGCTGTTGGGCATTTGTCAACCCGAATGACATCAGCAAGAACTCATAATGCCCGTACCGAGTGCGGAAAGCTGTCTTAGGGACATCGGATGCCCTAATCCTCAACTGATGGTAGCCAGATCTCAAGTCAATCTTTGAAAATACCTTGGCACCCTGAAGTTGATCGAACAAATCATCAATCCTCGGCAGCGGATACTTATTCTTGATTGTAACCTTGTTCAATTGCCGGTAATCAATACACATTCTCATTGACCCATCCTTCTTCTTAACAAACAACACCGGCGCACCCCAAGGCGAAGCACTGGGTCTAATGAAACCCTTCTCAAGCAAGTCTTGCAATTGCTCCTTTAACTCTTTCAACTCAGGCGGGGCCATGCGATACGGCGGGATAGAAATGGGTTGGGTGCCCGGAACCAGATCAATGCAAAAGTCAATATCCCTGTCGGGTGGCATACCCAGCAGGTCTGAAGGAAATACCTCAGGAAACTCCCGAACAACGGGCACAGAATCAATAGGAGGGACCTCAGCACTAGAATCGCGAACATAAGATAAATAGGCCAAACACGCCTTCTCGACCATACGCCGAGCCTTCACATAAGAAATAACACTACGGGTAGAATGACTAGGAGTCCCTCTCCACTCTAAACGAGGCAAACCCGGTAAGGCTAAGGTCACAGTCTTGGCATGACAGTCCAAGATAGCATTGTAAGGTGATAACCAGTCCATCCCCAATATAACATCGAAATCAACCATGTCCAGAAGCAACAAATCTACACGAGTCTCAAGACCCCCAATCACCACAATACAAGAACGATGGACTCGATCTACCACAATGGAATCACCCACCGGTGTAGACACATAAACAGGAGCACTCAAAGAATCACTAGGCATGACCAGATACGGTGCAAAGTAAGATGACACATACGAGTACGTAGACCCTGGATCAAATAACACTAAAACATCTCTATCACAAACCAGATCAGTACCTGTGATAACTACATCGGAAGCCTCAGCCGCAGGCCTGGCTGGAAGAGCATAACATCGGGGCTGGGCCCCACCACTCTGATCTACCTCTCTGGGACGGCCTGCAGCTGGCTGGCCTCCACCTCTAGCGGTCTTAGCTCCACCTCTACCTCCACCTCTAGCACCTCTACCCCCACCTCTAGCTGGCTGAGCGTCCTGTGGAACACCTTGTGCCTGAACCATAGCACAGAAACCCTGATACGGAGAACTGCTCGAAGCTCGAGGGAAATACCTAGCAATGTGCCTCGTGTTGCCACAAGTAAAACAAGTCCTCGGCTGCTGGCGCTGACGACCCTGGAAACTCTCAAGCGGTGGTGCACTGATAGGAGCTGGTGGTGCACTGTAGTACTGCTAATCAGAATACTGCATCTGAGAACCACGGCCACCTGAAGCACCGTGAGAAACCTGGAGTGCTGACTGAAAAGGCGTAGGAGGATGGCCTCTATCATACGAATCCCTGCCTCCAGACGAGGCACCATTGAATCTGGCTGACTGACGGGGTCTCTTGTCTGCCCTGTGACCACCCCCCTGTGATAAAACCATCTCAACTCTCCAGGCCACATTGGCCGCCTCCTGGAAGGATATCTCACTCCCCGCCTCTCTAGCCATCTGAAGACGAATCGGATGAATGAGTCCATCAATGAACCGTCTCACTCTCTCCCTCTCAGTGGGAAGTATGATAAGAGCATGGCGAGCAAATCAATAAATCTGGTCTCGTACTGGGTGACAGTCATGGATCCCTGCTGGAGGCGCTCGAACTGCCTCCGATAGGCCTCTCGCTGTGTGATAGGGAGAAACTTCTCCAAAAATACCTGTGTGAATTTCTCCCAGGTCAAGGCTGGCGATCCTGCTGGTCTAGCTAAGCAATAATCCCTCCACCAAGTCTTGGCGGATCCAGACAAGCGAAATGTGGCAAAGTCGACCCCGTTGGTCTCAACTATCCCCATGTTCCGAAGAACCTCGTGATAGCTGTCTAGATAATCCTGGGGATCCTCAGTAGATGCACCGCTAAAAGTAGTAGTGAAGAGCTTTGTGAGCCTGTCCAATCTCCGCAAAGCATCGGCAGACATGGCTGCACCATCGCCGATCTGAGCTACCACACCCGGCTAAACTGCTCCAACTGGCTGAGCCGCTGGAATCTGAAACTGGGGAGCTACCTGCTACGGAGTGCGAGTAGCAGGAGTTCGGGCTCCTCCTCCAGCCTGAGAGACGGCTGGTGCTACAGGAAGTAAACCTGCCCTAGTGACGCTCTCCATAAGGCCCACTAGATGGACCAGAGCATCCTGAAGAACTTGGGTGGCAATAAACCCCTCTGGGACCTGAGCTGGGCCTATCGGAACTGCTGGGGCCGGAACCTCGTTATCAAAGTCAACCTGAGGCTCCGCTACGGGTGCTGCTGCCCTGGGCTGAGCTCTGTCCCTACCTCGGCCTCGCCCTCTGCCCCTCGTGGGAGCTGCTGCTGGGGGCTCGGGCTGTTGATCGGTAGATGAGGAAGCGTGTGTTCTCGCCATCTGCGAAAGAACAGAGTAGAAATTCAATTAATATTGAGAAACCAAACCGCACGACAAGAAAGAACAAATGTGAAATTTTCCTAACTCGATAGCCTCTGGGGATAAATACAGACGTCTCTGTACCGATCCCTCAGACTCTACTAAGTTTGTCTGTGAATTGTGAGACCTATGTAACCTAGAGATCTGATACCAACTTGTCACGACCCGGATTTTCCACCCTCGGGAGTCGTGATGGCGCCTACTCGTAGAAGTTAGGCAAGCCACGAAATACAGAAATTCTAACTCTTTCAGTTTTAATGCTTTTTAATAACTTGTAATAACAGGTGATCAACATTAAAATAATAGCGAAAGATGGATTTAAGAGGAAGACTTAGATAAACATAATACCAAAAACGATACGAAAAACCAACATATGTCTCTACCCAGAAACCGGTGTCACAACATTCACGAACTGTCTATGATTACTACATACAAATGTCTGAAAGAAAGAAACTCAGTCTGTCTCGGATACAAATGATAACAGAATATAATAGTAGATAGAAGAGCCGCCGGGCCTGCGGACGCCTACAGGACTACCCCGGGATCTCTGGACTGAAGGCTGGCTCCCAAGCTACTGCTGCTGTCCTAGTACTGCTCCAGTATCTCCACAGAGTGCAGAGTGTAGCATCAGCACAACCGACCCCATGTGCTGGTAAATGCCTGGCCTAACCCCGGCGAGGTAGTGACGAGGCTAGGACCAGACTCCAGATAAACCTGTGCAGTTATATACATATATATACAGCGAAAAATAAACTAGAACAAACAATTAAAGCTGGGAAGGGGAAACATGCTTCGGGGAATAACAGATAAAATAGAATCTCAAGAGAATTATCAGGAAACAAAAATTTAACTTCTAACAAGGATAAGGAAAACAAAGGCAGATTTCACTCTCGGTTCACATCTCGTTGCAGGCGTGCAACCCGATCCCATTTCTCATATCTCGTGGTAGGCGTACCACCCGCTCCCATTTTATCATATCTCGTGGTAGGCGTACCACCCGATCCAATTTCATCATATCTCGTGGTAGGCGTACCACCCGATCCAATTTCATCATATCTCGTGGTTGGCGTACCACCCGATCCCATTTCATTATATCTCGCATATCTCGTGGTTGGCGTACCACCCGATCCCATTTCATTATATCTCGTGGTAGGCGTACCACCCGATCCCATTTCATTATATCCCGCGGTAGGCGTACCACCCGATCTCATTTCATTATATCTCGCGGTAGGCGTACCACCCGATCCCATTTTATTATATCTCGTGGTAGGCGTACCACCCGATCCCATTTACAAGCCAACACATAATCACAAGGAATCCCGGCAAGGGAACAATAACAATTTAATAACTTCCCGTCAAGGGGACAAAAGCAATATAATAACTTCCCGGCAAGGGAGCAACAATATCAAGACAACATCCCGGCAAGGGAGAATCAGCTATAACCAATCCTAACTCAACTCCTACTCCGCTAAATTAGTACCAACACTCAATCATAAATAAAATCCACGAAAATAAACTAAATCTTTGCTCAATATCGAGAATCATCAATTAAAGCATCCGTAGTAACATTTAAGAACACAACATCTATCAATTCAAGACTCACGGTCATGCTCGACACCAACGTATAGATACTCGTCACCATGCCTATACGTCGTACTCAACAAGAAGCAATTAGCAAGTAGGACCAACTCTTAATCCCTCAAGCTAAGGTTAGACCGGACACTTACCTCAAACTCCACAGCCAACTCAAGCCTCAAACACCGCCTTTCCTTTCGAATTCGGCTCCAAATCAATCGTATCTATACATAATCGACTTTATAACATCAATAAACGCTAAACAATTCAATTCCAATGCCTAATTATAGCTTTCTAATCATTCTTCCCAAAAATCCAAAAATCGACCCCGGGCCCGCTTGGTCAAAACACGAGGTTCGAACCAAAATTTGATCCCCCGTTCATCCACGAGCCCAAATATATAATTATTTTCATAATTCGATCCCAAAATGAGGTCTAAATCACAATTAATCAAAAAGCCCTAACTCTACCCAAATCCCTAATTTTCTACCCTTAATCTCATGTTTTAGGCCTAGAAATCTAGTGGGTGTTGATAAAAATGGAAGATAACAAGTTAAAAATTACTTACCCAAGAGATTATGATGAGGAAATGCTTCAAAAATCACCTAAGAGCTTTGGAGAAGAAGAGGTTTATGAAATTTTATGAAAATCCCGAAAGTGTTCTATTATGGTCTTTTAAGATCACTGGGCAAAAACACTCACCGCGTTCGCAACAGGTCCATCGCGTTCGCGATGGGTTAGGCTTGATAAGCCTTCGCGTTCGCGGAATAAGGCTCGCGTTCGCGTAGGGTAATTGCCCCACCCCCTGCCCAGGCCCAATTGGCCTTCGCGTTCGCGTGGCCAGGACCGCGTTCGCGAAGGGATAACCCCCTAATGCCTCGCGTTCGCGACCTTTGCTACGCGTTCGAGTAGAAGGAATTTCCTTCATAGAAATTTAATGCATCGCGTTCGCGAGGGTTCTCCCGCGAACGCGAAGAAGGAAACATCAGGAACCCAATAGTTGAAAACCTGCAATTTTTCTTAAGTCAAAAACCTCCCGAAACACATCTGAAACACACCCGAGCCCTCGGGGCTCCTAACCAAACATACGTACCAACTCAATATGAACTTATCCGTGCGATCAAATCGCCAAAATAACCTCAATAACAACGAATTAAACCTCAAAATCAAAGAATTTTTCTCAAACTTCATAAAACATCATTTTTGCAATTTAGGTTCGAATCACGTCAAATGACATCCGTTTCTCACCAAATTTCACAGAATCATCTTAAATCATATATAAGACCTGTACCGCGCATCGGAACCAAAATACGGGTCTGATACCATCATGTTCTAATCAAATTTCATTTCAAATTCCTTTAAATAATTTCAGAAAACAATTTACTTTAAAAATTTATTTCTCGGGCTTGGGACCTCGGAATTCGATTCCGGGCATACGCCCAAGTCCCATATTTTCCTACGGGCCCTCCGGGACCGTCAAATCACAGGTCCGGGTCCGTTTACCCAAAACATTGACCGAAGTCAACTTAAATGCATTTTAAGTCAAATTTTTTAATATTTCACAGATTTTTCACATAACAGCTTTCCGGCTACACGCCCGGACTGTGCGCACAAATCAAGGTGAAGATAAAAGAGGACTTTAAGGCCTGGGAACACAGAATTAAATTTAAAATCAAGTGATGACCTTTTGGGTCATCACATTCTCCACCTATAAAACAACAGTTCGTCCTCGAACGGACAGAAGAAGGAAGTACCTAAGTCGGGGAAAAGATTGGGATAATGGCCCCGCATATCGGACTCGGACTCACAGGTCGAGGCCTCAGGAGGCTGACCTCTCCACTGAACATGAACAGAAGGAAAACTCTTCGACCTCTACTGACGAACCTGCCGGTCTAGAATGGTTACCGGCTCCTTCTCATAAGACAAGTCCTTGTCCAACTGGACAGTGCTGAAATCTAACACGTGGGATGGGTTGCCGTGATACTTCCGAAGCATGGACACATGAAACACTGGATGCACGGCTGATAAGCTCGGCGGCAATGCAATTCTATAAGCCACCTCTACCACTCAATCAAGAACCTCAAACGTACCAATGAACCTAGGGCTAAGCTTGCCCTTCTTCCCAAATCTCATCACGCCTTTCATAGGCGACACTCGAAGCAATACTCGCTCGCCGACCATGAAAGCCAAATCTCGAACCTTGCGGTCGACACTTTTGCCTGGACTGAGCTGAACGAAGCCTATCCTGAATGATCCTGACCTTGTGCAAGGCATCCTGAACCGGATCCGTACCCAACAACCGAGCCTCCCCCGGCTCAAACCACCCAATCAGAGACCGACACCGCCTACCATATAAGGCCTCATAAGGAGCCATCTGGATACTCGACTGGTAGCTGTTGTTGTAGGCAAACTCCACTAAAGGCAAAAACTTATCCCACGAGCCTCCAAAGTCAATAACACAAGCTCGGAGCATATCCTCCAAGATCTGAATAGTCCGCTCGGACTGCCCGTCCGTCTGGGGATGAAATGATGTGCTCAACTCAACCCGCGTGCCCAACTCTCGCTGAACTGCTCTCCAGAAATGCGAGGTAAACTGCGTAACTCGGTCCGAAATGATAGACACGGGCACACCATGAATCTCCCGGATGTAGATCTCAGTTAATCTCTCAGAAGAATAGGAGACTGCCACAGGAATGAAGTGCGCTGACTTGGCCAGCCTATCAACAATGACCCATACTGCGTCGAACTTCTTCCGAGTCTGCGGGAGTCCAACAACGAAATCCATAGTGATCCGCTCCCACTTCCACTCGGGAAGCTCAATCCTCTGAAATGAACCACCGGGCCTCTGATGCTCGTACTTGACCTGCTGTAAATTCAAACACCGAGCCACATATGCGACGATATCCTTCTTCATTCTCCGCCACCAATAATGCTGCCGCAAATCCTGATACATCTTCGCGGCGCCCGGATGAATAGAGTACCGGGAGCTATGAGCCTCCTCTAAAATCAACTTTCGAAGGCCATCCACATTAGGCACACAAACCCGACCCAGCAATCTCAAAACTCCATCATCACCTATAGTAACCTACTTGGCACCTCCGTGCTGCACCGTGTCTCTAAGGACACACAAATGGGGATCATCATACTGCCGATCTTGGATACGCTCCAATAATGAAGAATGAGCGACTGTGCAAGCTAACACACGGCTGGGCTCAGAAATATCCAACCTCACGAACTGGTTGGCCAAAGCCTGAACATCCAAAGCAAGCGGTCTCTCACCGACCGGAATATAAGCTAAACTGCCCATACTGCTGACTTCCTACTCAAGGCATCAGCCACCACATTGGCCTTTCCCGGATGATATAAAATGGTGATCATAATCTTTCAACAACTCCAACCACCTCCTCTGCCTCAAATTCAACTCCTTTTGCTTGAACAAATACTGAAGACTCTTGTGATCCGTGAATACCTCACATGCCACGCCATACAGATAATGCCTCCAAATCTTCAATGCGTGGACAATGGCTGCTAACTCCAAATCATGAATCGGATAGTTCTTCTCATGGATCTTTAATTGTTGCGAAGCATAGGCAATGACCTTGCCATCCTGCATCAACACTGCTCCAAGCCCAACACGAGATGCATCACAATAAACTGTATAAGGCCCTGAACCTGTGGGCAAAACCAACACCGGTGCCGTAGTCAGAGCTGTCTTGAGCTTCTGAAAGCTCGCCTCACACTCATCCGACCATCTAAACTGGGCACCCTTTTGGGTCAACCTGGTCATCAGGGCTGCAATAGATGAAAACCCCTCCACGAACCGACGATAGTAGCCTGCCAATCCCAAGAAACTCCGAATCTGTGTAGCTGATGCTGGTCTAGGCCAGTTCTTGACTGCCTCAATCTTCTTCAGATTAACCTGAATACCCTCTGCTGATACAACATGACCCAGAAATGCAACTGAACTCAGCCAGAACTCACACTTCGAGAACTTAGCATATAACTGACTATCCCTCAGAGTCAGAAGAACCACTCTAAGGTGCTGCTCGTGCTCCTCCTGGCTGTAGGAATATATCAATATATCATCAATCAAGACTATCACGAACGAGTCCAAATAAGGCCTGAACACTCGGTTCATCAAATCCATGAAAGCTGCTGGGCCATTAGTCAACCCGAATGACATCACCAAGAACTCATAATGCCCGTACCGAGTGCGGAAAGCTGTCTTAGGAACATCGGATGCCCTAATCCTCAACTGATGGTAGCCAGATCTCAAGTCAATCTTTGAAAATACCTTGGCACCCTGAAGTTGATCGAACAAATCATCAATCCTCGGCAGCGGATACTTATTCTTGATTGTAACCTTGTTCAATTGCCGGTAATCAATACACATTCTCATTGACCCATCCTTCTTCTTAACAAACAACACCGGCGCACCCCAAGGCGGAACACTGGGTCTAATGAAACCCTTCTCAAGCAAGTCTTGCAATTGCTCCTTTAACTCTTTCAACTCAAGCTGGGCCATGCGATACGGCGGAATAGAAATGGGTTGAGTGCCCGTAACCAGATCAATGCAAAAGTCAATATCCCTGTCGGGTGGCATACCCAGTAGGTCTGAAGGAAATACCTCAGGAAACTCCCGAACAACGGGCACAGAATCAATAGGAGGGACCTCAGCACTAGAATCGCGAACATAAGACAAATAGGCCAAACACGCCTTCTCGACCATACGCCGAGCCTTCACATAAGAAATAACACTACGGGTAGAATGACCAGGAGTCCCTCTCCACTCTAAACGAGGCAAACCCGGCAAAGCTAAGGTCACAGTCTTGGCATGACAATCCAAGATAGTATGGTAAGGTGATAACCAGTCCATCCCCAATATAACATCGAAATCAACCATGTCCAGAAGCAACAAATCTACACGAGTTTCAAGGCCCCCAATCACCACAATACAAGAACGATGGACTCGATCTACCACAATGGAATCACCCACCGGTGTAGACACATAAACAGGAGCACTCAAAGAATCACTAGGCATGACCAGATACGGTGCAAAGTAAGATGACACATACGAGTACGTAGACCCTGGATCAAATAACACTAAAACATCTCTATCACAAACCAGATCAGTACCTGTGATAACTACATCGGAAGCCTCAGCCGCAGGCCTGGCTGGAAGAGCATAACATCGGGGCTGGGCCCCACCACTCTGATCTACCTCTCTGGGACGGCCTGCAGCTGGCTGGCCTCCACCTCTAGCGGTCTTAGCTCCACCTCTACCTCCACCTCTAGCACCTCTACCCCCACCTCTAGCTGGCTGAGCGTCCTGTGGAACACCTTGTGCCTGAACCATAGCACAGAAACCCTGATACGGAGAACTGCTCGAAGCTCGAGGGAAATACCTAGCAATGTGCCTCGTGTTGCCACAAGTAAAACAAGTCCTCGGCTGCTGGCGCTGACGACCCTGGAAACTCTCAAGCGGTGGTGCACTGATAGGAGCTGGTGGTGCACTGTAGTACTGCTAATCAGAATACTGCATCTGAGAACCACGGCCACCTGAAGCACCGTGAGAAACCTGGAGTGCTGACTGAAA
>NW_017680153.1:13259-14370 GCF_001879085.1 Nicotiana attenuata | reverse complement strand
TATGCATACTAAATAGGCACAGCTAATTGAAAGCTCTTCAATCAACCAGAATATAAACGTAGTTGAACAAATAGAGAGATCCAACGGCTTAATTATATAAAAATATAACAAGAATTCATCCTACAAAAGGTTCTATCAAAACTCTAGATAACAAATTAGCTATTCATATAGTATATAAAACTACAATACTAAAAGTCATAACCAACAATCAAAAATTGGAAGAGGACGAAAAAACTCGCAGAAGAATTCTCCGCCTTGCTTCCAATGTGTTCTTGCCTCAAAGGGTGTTGTCTAACCCTAAAGAAGTGTCTCTCCGCCTCCTTAGGTCTAATTTGTGTCCAAAATATGTCCCCATCTTGTTCTTGGCCGGCCTCCTTTGTTTAATATAGGGTTTAGGACTTAAAATCCCATGTTTTGCACTTTAGTCCCTGAAATTGTCGCTTCCTGCCGCGGTTTTGCCGCGGTCGCGGTGGAACCGCTGCCAAACATGCCCTCTGATTCTTCAGTTGTCCGCGACCATCTTCTACCGCGGTTCTGCCGCGGTCGCGGCAAAACCGCGGTTTTTCACCCTGTTCCGTTTGGAATTTGGAAAAACGTAAAACATAAAAGTTGTATCCCTTTGAGTTAGCTTTCCAACCATATATTGTGGAGCCCAAATGGAGTTTTGAGCAAAAAGTTATGTCTATTTTACTAGACAGTGCGCAATATGTCTCCTCAAGTCTTCGTTCGTACTTAATTATCAAATTTGACCCCCGAATACGATCCCGACTTAATTCCTTGAGCTTTTACTCAGACTTCAAAGCATCAAATCACTTAAATTCATTTCATAACATCTATATAGCTCGGAATCACACCTACAAGGCATAAAACACACAATTAGTGCAAAACACTAGCGATTAAAGCGCAAACTCAATTAAAGTGCAGTAAATTCGAGTGTAATAAGCGACTAAAATATGCAATTATAGCCTATCATCAACACCCCACACTTAAACCATTGCTCGTCCTCGAGCAATCAAACTATACTTTTTTATAGACACGACCTTTTTAAACAATTCTCCTAACTCATCACACTAAGAGTATTTAAAATAGACTAAGCACAAAAGCGTAACAT
>NW_017680153.1:7441-8210 GCF_001879085.1 Nicotiana attenuata | reverse complement strand
AATTTATCCTACAAAAGGTTCTATCAAAACTCTAGATAACAAATTAGCTATTCATAATAGTATGTAAAACTACAATACTAAAAGTCATAACCAACAATGAAAAATAGGAAGAGGAAGGAAAAACTTGTAGAAGAATTCTCCGCCTTGCTCCCAATGTGTTCTTGCCTCCAAGGGTGTTGTCTAACCCTAAAGTAGTGTATCTCCGCCTCCTTAGGTCTAATTTTTGTCCAAAATATGTCCTCTTCTGTTCTAGGCCGGCCTCCTTTGTTTTATATAGGGTTTAGGACTTAAAATCCCATATTTTACACTTTAGACCCTGAAATTTACGCTTCCCACCGCGGTTTCACCGCGATCGCGGTGGAACCGCGGCCAAACGCCCTCGCGGATTCTTCATTCTTCAGAAACTGCCTTCCACCGCGGTTCTGCCGCGATCGCGGCAAAACTGCGGTTTTTCACCCTGTTCCGTTTGGAATTTGGAAAAACGTAAACATGAAAGTTGTAGCCCTTTGAGTTAGCTTTCCAACCATATATTGTGGAGCCCAAATGAGGTTCTGACCAAAAAGTTATGTCTATTTTACTAGACAGTGCGCAATATGCCTCCTCAAGTCTTCGTTCGTACTTAATTATCAAATTTGACCCCCGAACACGATCCCGGCTTGATTCCTTGAGCTTTTACTCAGACTTCAAAGCTTCAAATCACTTAAATTCATTCCATAACATCTATATAGCTCGGAATCACACCTACAAGGCATAAAAACACACAATTATG
>NW_017680153.1:0-5105 GCF_001879085.1 Nicotiana attenuata | reverse complement strand
TATGGGATTCAGACAATTTTATACCAAATGATACCCACTTCCCAACCGTTGGATCAAGAGACCTCGACGGCTGAGATGGGTCTTCAATGAAACGACGTCGTTTTAGGTGGTAAGGGGATTGGACCAGGTTGGACGGGTATGGGCTGGGTCTGGAATGGGTTTGAGGAAGAGTCCGTTTGGGTTGGGTGTTTAAAAACCAAAATTTGGCCCAATTTAAACCTTCTCTCTTTTTAATTCCTTTTCTCTTAATTTTTAAAAAATTGTTTTCTCTTTTCTTTTATGTATTTCTCTGTTTTTTTGAAATGCTAAATCAAAACTCAAATTGACACTAAAAAAAATTATATTTTCTACTTTCCAAGTACCCTAATTTCTAATTAAACACAAATTAAGACAAATTAAAACTAAAAAATGCAAAAAGACCATTTTTGTTGTTTTCTTTATTTTTTTCCTTTAACTACTAATTAATCCTAAAATATGAAATTAAATCCTAAACAAATGTCAAGTGTATTTTTATATTTTTCATATGAATTAAAATGCAAACAATTAACATAAAATGTCACAAAATTGCAAAATAATGAAAGAAATCATTTTGTTTGAATTTTTGGGAATAATTCATATAGGGCAAAATCACGTGCTCACAGTCTTCATCACGAGAATGGGTTGAGTTAGTTGACAATGTTGAACCGTCATTCATAACTTTGTTTGATCTCTTTGAACCTAGCTCTTGGGATCTCCAGTCTGCTAGGTAGAGTTACCGCCATGATGACTTGTCCTAGGCCTTTAACCCCATTCCCTTTGATGATCTTTCAACTGCCTCTCTAGATAGGCCTTTTGTAAGTGGATCCGACACGTTATCTCTTGACTTTACGTAGTCAATTGCGATAACACCACTAGAGAGTAGTTGTCTAACAGTATTGTGTCTCCGTCGAATATGACGAGATTTTCCGTTATACATAATGCTCCCTGCCCTACCTATTGCCGTTTGACTATCACAATGTATACATATAGGTGCCAAAGGTTTGGGCCAAAATGGAATATCTTCCAAGAAATTTGCGGAGCCATTCAGCTTCTTCACCGGCCTTGTCTAAGGCTATATACTCAGCCTCCATTGTAGAGCGGTCAATGCACATTTGTTTGGACGATTTCCAAGACATTGCTCATCCACCGACTGTTTAGAATCGGTTGAACCAGTGATCTAATTTGCATCACTATACCCCTCTATTATCGTGGGATACTTATTGTAGTGCAAAGCATAATTTGGAGTATATTTCATTCAAATGAACGTTCAATGCAAACTTCCTTATGTTGTAGACTAATACGTCTCGATTTTCGATTGCATATCAGATTATTGACTGCACTTAATGTAGTAATTATAACAATAGCTGGAATGATTGGCATCAGTTGTGGACACAACCTTTTAATATATAACACATTTCGTAATCATTTCGCCATTTTCAAGCATTTGTATGATATTCATTCATATGTCTATATGATATGCAAATTATAGCACCTTCATTCATGAAACAAATCCAACTTGCAATGGATTTTGGTCATGTTCATCGGTTAGTTCACCTCATTATAGACCAACGTATTAATATATTCGTTCATGAACAGTCATGTCCATACTAAAACGTACAGACGTATCTTTCTATGAAAAGTCACAACCTTCAAAGTGACATTATTTCATAAAAGAACTAAACAATATAAATTTTCAATAAAGAAAATGACCTTTCAAGAAAGGCATGTGACCAACTTCCGAATTAGTAGTTTCATCAACTAGTCTTTATTAAGACTAAACAACTGATGATTTTACCAACTACTATATCAATGGAGTTCAAAAATTATATAATTTAGACATTACGTCTAACATTGGCTTTTGTCATGCATAAGCTAAAAGCCCCCACATTTTAAATATTTCATCAACATATCATATATAATCAAATAATGACTATATGATTTGAAGTATTCTTAACGTAAACACATTTGTTTACACTCATTAATTTTTGAAACCATTTGACAATATTATTTGGTGAAATCTCGCATGTCATTGTTAACTAAACAATTTATCCAAACGTTACGACTTTCCCGGTTTCTCGGCCGGAGGAACAACAGTGCGGCTTGACGAGGCTATCGTCGTTTGCACCAATAGTCGCAGAAGGAATTCCATTCTCATTTGCCATTTCTTACAGTGAACAACAGAAGAGATCAATTAATGGCAAAACCAAAACAGTAAATAATACTGTAATTAATAAACAGTACGTAATAAAAACAACTGAAGTTTTTATATACTGTTTTACAGAAAAAATGATGAAGTTTTTATGTCCTTCAAATCGTTTTCTGAATTTCAATACCCTGATGAAGTTTTTATATCTTCAAATCAGAATAATAAAATTCAGACAGAATACAGAATATAATTTATTAATTTCCTTAAGATTGTTATTCATCTGTATTGCTGTAAATAGATGGTTATTCCCGAGTGGAAGTGGGAGAGGATCACTATGGATTTTGTTACTGGACTTCCTCGGACTTTGAAGAAGTTCGATGCTATTTGGGTGATTGTAGACAGGCTGACCAAGTCCGCGCACTTCATTCCTATCTGTACTACTTATTCTTCAGAGCGGCTAGCAAAGGTATATATTCAGGAGATTGTTCGGTTGCATGGTGTCCCAGTTTCCAACATATCAGATTGGGGCACTCAGTTTACTTCCCAGTTTTGGCAGTCTGTTCAGCGAGAGTTGGGTACTCAGGTGCAGTTGAGCACAGCCTTTCACCCTCAGACGGACGGGTAGTCCGAGCGCACCATTCAGATATTGGAGGATATGTTACGCGCCTGTGTTATTGATTTCGGAGGGTCATGGGATCGGTTTCTACCACTTGCAGAGTTTGCCTACAACAACAGCTACCAGTCGAGTGTTCAGATGGCTCCATATGAGGCTTTGTACGGGAGGCGGTGTAGATCTCCGGTTGGTTGGTTCGAGCCCAGTGAGGCTAGGCTATTGGGGACAGATTTGGTTTAGGATGCTTTAGATAAAGTGAAGGTAATTTAGGAGAGACTCCGTACGGCGCAGTCGAGGCAGAAGAGTTATGCGGACAGGAAGGTTTGAGATGTATCCTACATGGTTGGTGAAAAGGTCCTGTTGAAAGTTTCACCCACGAAGGGTGTTATGAGATTCGGAAAAAAAGGGAAAGTTGAGTCCGCGGTTCATTGGGCCTTTTGAGGTACTTCGGAGGATTGGGGAGGTGGCTTATGAGCTTGCCTTGCCACCCAGCTTGTCGAGTGTGCATCTAGTTTTTCATGTTTCTATGCTCCGGAAGTATATTGGATACCCGTCCCATGTTCTGGATTTCAGTATGGTTCAGTTGGAGGGTGATTTGACTTATGATGTAGAGCCAGCAGCCATTTTGGAGCGTCAGGTTCGGAAGTTGAGGTCAAAGGATGTAGCTTCAGTGAAGGTGCAGTAGAGAGGTCGGCCTGTGGAGGAGGCTAC
Organism: Nicotiana attenuata; assembly: GCF_001879085.1. Taxonomy (NCBI): domain Eukaryota; kingdom Viridiplantae; phylum Streptophyta; class Magnoliopsida; order Solanales; family Solanaceae; genus Nicotiana; species Nicotiana attenuata. The sequence goes on along the minus strand of NW_017680153.1, from coordinate 1,617 downwards.
CTGGGAGACCGAGCGGGAGATGCGGAGCAGATATCCTCACCTATTTGAGGCTTCAGGTATGTTTCTTGACTAGTTCGAGGACGAACGTTTGTTTAAGTTGGGGAGGATGTGACGACCCGGCCAGTCGTCTCATGAGTTACCGCTCTGTTTCCCCCATTTCTGCTTATTATGCTTCGTCATCCGTGTTTTATGTGGTCGAGTTGATTGGTTTGCGTTTGGAGTGGATTTGGTAAGAAATGAGACACTTAGTCTCTTTTAAGAAGGCTTAAGTTGGAAAAGTCAACCGGATGTTGACTTATGAGTTAGAGGGCTCGGATGGGAATTCCGATGGTTCGGTTAGCTTCGGGAGGTGATTTATGACTTAGGAGTGTGATCGGGATTGGTTTTGGAGGTCCGGTGTAGAATTAGGCTTGAATTGGCGAAGTTAGTATTTTGGCGATTTTCGCTTGGTAGGTGAGATTTTGATCTGAGGGTCAGAATGGAATTCCGAGAGTTGTTGTAGCTTCGTTATGTTATTTGAGATGTGTGTGCAATATTTCAGGTCATTCGGACGTGGTTTGGTTGGATTTTTGATCAAAAGCTTATTTCGGAGGTTTTTAGAAAACTTAGGCGTGAATTAGATGTGAATTGATGGATTTACAGTTGTTTGAGGTGTTTTAATGATTGGAGCAAGTTTGAATGAGGTTTTATAATGTGTTGGTGTTTTTGGTTGAGGGCCCAGGGGCCTCGGAGTGATTTCGGATGACTAACGGGAAGAGTTGGACTTGTGCAATTGCAGATTTTCTACTGCTTCTGGTGTTTTCGCACCTGCGGTTTGGGGACCGCAGGTGCGGTATCGCAGATGCGTTGATTTGGATCGTAGAAGCGGAAAGGCTGAGGGAGGCTTGGAACTGCAGATGCGGAAGAAGGGCCGCACCTGCGGAGCCTCAGATGTGGATATTAGTCCGCAGATGCGGTTAGGCGGGATTTAAGTGAATTCTGCAGATGCGGGAAAATGACCGCAGAAGCAGTACCGCAGAAGCGGGTATTTGACCGCAGGTGCGGTTATGACTGGGCAGAAGGTATATATAGTTCTTCTTCGCGATTTTTGAAGGGTTTATTCATTTTAACTTCGGACTTAGAGTTTTTGGGCGATTTTGAAGAGAGATTTCAAGGGAACTTTGATAAGGTAAGGATTTTGGACCTAAAACACACTTCTATGATAATATTTCACGGATTGGGACTGAAATTTAAGGAATTAATGGACTAAAAATGGAGGTTTAGGGCTTGAGTATAAGAGAGTTTAAATTGGGAATTTGAGGGGTCAATTGGACTCCGATTCTTGCGATTTTTATATGTATGAACTCTTGGGGAGACGAGGAATCTAATGATGTAAAAAAATTTGAGTTTCGAGAAGCGGGCCTGGGGCTCGAGTTTTGCTAATTTCGGGATTTTTTGTTATTTTCGATTGTTTTCGCTTGGGTTTTGTTCCCTTAGTATACTATGATGTATTCGCTCTGATTTTTGGTTAGATTCGACGCGCGTGGAGGCCGATTCGAGAGGCAAGAGCGTCGCGAGCTAGAGTTTTAGCCGGTTCGAGGTGAGTAATGAATGTAAATGATGTCCTGAGGGTTTGAA
>NW_017680152.1:6190-14374 GCF_001879085.1 Nicotiana attenuata | reverse complement strand
TAGTGTCATTGTAAAATCACAGTATAGAAGAGTTTAGCAAAAGATCAGAGTCATATGAAAACAAAGAAGTCCAAACTCAATTTAAGACTCGAAGTCATCTGAAAGAATAGGGGTTTCGAAATAAAACCCTAGTTCAAGCAAAGCATAAGCAGAGATGAGAGGGCAGGCAATTGAATCGAAATCATGTTTAGAAGCTTCAGAAAAAGAACAGGCTTCTTCAGCAACAGAACTCATGAGAAAACATGATAGCAAAGTAACATGCAATCACAGTAGAAGGATTCAAAGAACATAATGGCAAATACTGATAAGAACAGTAGAAGAAGCATGCTTAAGAGGATCTTTCAGGAGAAATTCAAACAAGGTTCAGTAGAAGAAAAATAGCAAAACCTTAAGAACACAGTAGAAAGAATGTAGTAGGCAAAACATAGTAGAACATATTAGAAGAAAATACGAGAACATAGTATGGAAAACATGGTAGAAAAACATACAAGCATGGAGCATATAGAACACAGTAAAAAAAAGAACATACAACAACAGAGTATAAAAACCCAGTAGAAGAGCATACAAGAACAGAACACATTCAAGAACGTGGTAGATAAAAACACAGGAGCACAATAGAGGCAAATACACAAAAGAAAAGGGGAAGAGAAACACTTAAGCATTTTTTCAGAAAACCCTAGATCGGAAAGAAAGATTTTAAAAAGTAATTTTCGAAAGAAAAGTTAGGGAAATCGTTTGAAAACTCAAAGAGAGCACAGATACCCCAAAGATCTAAAGAAATCGGAGAAAACCTCAAAGGGTTAGGGTTTCAGAAGAACCCTATAAATGAGAAAGGCTTTGAGAGGTCATCAATCTGAGTCGGAGAGGTCGGAATCAGACTCAAACAACTATAGTACGCCGGAGCAAGGCCGGAGATGACCAGAGAACCTTGAATCGATAGAGGTCTGGGTGAAAACCTTCGAAGTCAGGCCTCGAATCTTTAGGTATCAAGCACATAGGAGCAATAGGAGGTGAGTATAGGACTTTCACAGCCTGAGAAGCCATGGATTCCGGTGGGTTTCATGGTGGGAGATGGTAGGAGACGATTAGGGTTCAGAGAAGGTTCGAGAGAGTTTGAGGGGGTGAAGGGATTCAAAGGCGGCATCTTAGGTGAAATGATTTAGGGTTGAGGGGGTTTGGTAAATTAAAAAGGAATGGACGGGATCGTGGTCGTTGATCATTTTGATCAATGGCCTGGATTTAATGGGGAGCCGGGCGGGTTGGATTAAATCGGGTCATGGGCGGGTAGTTTAGGAATTGGGCCGGTCCAATTGAAATTAAAATTGGGTTAATTGGGGTGGTCGATTTGGGCTAAAATTGAAATAAATAGGGCTAGATTTTAAATAGCCACTTTTTCCCTTTTTATTTTATAAAATAGTTAAATGATTTCTAAAAACAAATTAAACGTACTAAATTGATTAATAATATATAAATATCGAATTAAAAATACTGGAATCAATTTTACAATTATAAACGCAATTAATTCTTAAAATAGGCTAATATTGCAATTACATGCAATTTAGCTTTAAAATACTAAATAACTTTGTGAAAAATGTGCAAAAAATTACCTTAGCTATATTTTGGTATAAATATGAAAATACATAAATGAATCACAAAAATGATCATTTGAGGAATAATCATTGATTTTATATTGATAAAATAGGGCAATAAATTGATTTAAAAAAAATAAAACACCTAGGCATACGTATATATGGATACATATGCTATTTGAAAGGTATTTTGCATAAAAAAAATACGGGGAAAAATTGGGTATCAACAACTGCCCCTCTTTACCCAGGAAGGATGAAAGAGTTGTCGGGTAAAGATACGATAGCTAATTTTGATCGAATAAAATGGTTTGAAGAGATTTGGCCGTGCTCTAGTTCCTGAGCTGCCTACATATTCCTGGTTTTACAGGAATCAGGCCATATGTAGTTCAGGATTCGTTGGCGGAATATGCCGACGGAGGTTTTTTCAAGAACGGATGCAATATTCGGGTTGGGATGAATGGTCAAGGTTTAGTAGGGCTGCGGGAACTGGAGCGGTATGCTCCTGCCGAGATGGCCGTTGCTCGTAGGTTTACCTGCAAATAAACACTACAAGTGATATTGTGCATAAATTTAAACGTGATGCAAGTTCCTGTTGGACCATGAATGTTGTCTTTGGACGGTTAGGATGACGTCTTTAGACCGTGATGTCCTGGGCCGTGAAGCGTGTAATAAAGGATTCGCAGGCTATGAAATGATGCTCTCGGGCTATGAGAATGATGCCTCCGAACTATGATGCCTTTGAATAATGATATGCAAGAGATTAAAAGGGGTCCTCAGGCCATGGCATGACGTTCTCGGGCTATGGAAATGGTGCCTCCGAACAATGACGCATTTGGACAGTTTGGCGATCTTTCAGCCCATGAGATGCAGTAGGTGGCGATCTTTCAGCCGATGCAAGATGTAAATAAAGGTGGCGATCTTTCAGCCGACGCAAGATGTAAATGAGGGTGGCGATCTTTCAGCCGATGCAAAAATAAAGACGGCGATCTTTCAGCCATGCAGATGGAGGTAGAGCTTAACCTCGGAAGGCAGAATGGTAGCCTTATGCAATGCAAGAATGCAGAGGGAGACAGAGCTTAGGCTCAGAAAGCAGAATGGTAGCCTTATGCAATGCAAGAATGCAAAGGGAGACAGAGCTTAGTCTCGGAAGGCAGAATGGTAGCCTTATGCAATGCAAGAATGCAGATGGAGGTAGAGCTTAACCTAGGAAGGCAGAATGGTAGTCTTATGCAAGAGATGGAAGGCGAATAGTAATAAAATTTTCTTAGCTGATAGCTGATGTTGATTGTGATATTGTGGCTGCTGGGGATATTGTGTGCGGATAGCAACTGTGAATAGGTGTGACGGTTCTGAGAGTTGTATTTCTGAACACTATGAGTGGGTGCCTGCATCCAAAGAAAAAACGTGAGTTTTGTAAAGGGGAAAGGTTTGTTCGTGTCCCCGCAGCTTTGCTTGACTTGTTCGCTTTGATCTAATGATATGGTGAGTATCATAGGGGTAGCATCGCTGAACAAAGCGATTTCGATAATAAACATGCATGAGTTTGTTAAAGATATGACATAAGTATATATGTAAGAAATAGTTTTTGGATGAATCCACGACTGTGACGTGGTTCAGGACATTGCAACCTTCGGAATTTTGAGGGTCCTCCTCAAAATTTTGCCCCAGTTTACTGGGCTGCTGCTTCTGACGGTTGCTTGCGATGATCGGCTGAAGTTACTTCGGAATTTTGAGGGTCCTCCTCAAAATTCTGCCCCACTTTCCAATTGCGGGTGGAATGAAAATTTTATTGAATGGTGACCGAACCCATAAGGCTGCCTACGTATCCCCTCTTAGACGGGAATCAGGTCAGACGTTGTTCAAATTTACATCATATAAGGAAAGCATGAAAATTACACATAGTAGCGCTTGACTGCATCTGAATTGATTGGTTTTGGCCAGACTTCTCCATCCATTTCTGCAAGTATAAGGGCTCCTCCTGTCAGAACCCGATGAACCATGTATGGACCCTGCCAGTTAGGAGAGAATTTCCCTTTGGCCTCATCTTGATGCGGGAAAATTTTCTTTAACACCAGCTGCCCGGGGTGAACCGTCTTGGCTTGACTCTCTTGTTGAAGGCTTTGGACATTCTGTTCTGATAAAGCTGACCGTGGCAAACTGCATTCATTCTCTTCCCATCAATAAGAGCCAGTTGTTCGTAGCGGCTTTGCACCCATTCTGCGTCGTCGAGCTCAGCTTCTTGTATGACCCTTAAGGAAGGAATTTCTACTTCGGCGGGAATAACTGCCTCTGTACCATAAACCAACATATAGGGAGTTGCCCCAGTTGATGTGCGGACTATGGTGCGATACCCCAATAGAGCAAATGATAGCTTTTCGTGCCATTGCTTATGCTTCCCTATCATTTTCCTCAATATCTTCTTGGTGTTTTTGTTGGCGGCTTCTACGGCTCCATTCATCTGAGGTCTGTAGGCTGTGGAATTCTTGTGTCTGATCTTGAAGGCCTCACACATAGCTTTCATCAAGTCACTATTGCGGTTGGAGCCATTATCAGTAATGATTGACTCCGGGATCTCGAACCGACAAACAATACAGTCGCGGACAAAGTCTGCCACGACTTTTTTAGTCAATGCTTTGTAGGACACTGCTTCGACCCATTTGGTAAAATAGTCAATGGCCACGAGGATGAATCTGTGCCCATTGGAAGCGGCCGGCTCGATTGGACCAATAACATCCATTCCCCAAGCGGCGAAAGGCCATGGTGAGCATGTTGCATTAAGCTCATTTGGTGGTACCTTGATCATGTCTGCATGTGTCTGGCAGCGGTGGCATTTCCAGACGTACTGGATGCAGTCTGTTTCTATAGTCATCCAAAAGTAACCAGCCCGGAGTATCTTTTTGGCTAAGACAAAGCCATTCATATGTGGGCCGCAGGTCCCAGCATCGACTTCTTCTAGCAGTTTAGATGCTTCCTTTGCGTCGACACACCTTAATAGTCCCAAATCAGGAGTCCTCCTGTATAGGATTCCTCCACTATGAAAGAAGTTGTTGGACAACCTTCGAAGTGTGCGCTTCTGAGTAGCGTTTGCAAGTTCTGGGTATTCTCGTTTTGCCAAATATTCCTGGATGTCATGAAACCAAGGTTTTCCATCTGCTTCTTCTTCGACATGAGCACAGTAAGCTGGCTGATCATAGATCTTCACGGGAATAGGATCAATGAAGTTCTTATCTGGATGCTATATCATGGATGATATGGTAGCCAATGCATCGGCATACTCATTCTGGACTCTGGGAACATGCTGGAACTCTGTCTTTGTGAACCTCTTTCTCAACTCCTGTACATGATGCAGATAAGGGAGTATCTTGGAGTTCTTGGTCGCCCATTCTTCTCGGACTTGATGTATAAGCAAGTCTGAATCCCTAATTACTAGCAACTCTTGGATGTTCATGTCAATGGCCATCTTGAGCCCTAAGATGCAGGCGTCGTATTCGGCCATGTTGTTGGTGCACGGGAACCTGAGTTTGGCAGACACCAGATAATGCTGACCGATTTCTGATACTAGGACTGCTCCTATACCAACTCCTTTGAAATTTGCTGCTCCGTCGAAAAACATTCTCCACCCGTCATAGGATTCTGCAATATCTTCTCCTATGAATTCTACCTCTTTGTCAGGAAAATACATTTTTAGGGGTTCGTATTCTCCATCCACGGGGTTTTCGGCAAGGTGATCTGCTAGTGCATGTCCCTTGACTGCTTTCTGAGTTATGTAGACAATGTCGAATTCACTCAACAGGATGTGCCACTTGGCTAGCTTGCCGGTGGGCATGGGCTTCTGAAAGATGTATTTCAAAGGATCCATCCTTGATATGAGATATGTAGCATAGGCACAGAAGTAGTGCCTCAGCTTCTGAGCCACCCAAGTTAGAGCGCAACAGGTGCGTTCTAGCAGAGAATACCGTGCCTCGTATGGAGTGAACTTTTTGCTGAGGTAGTAAATGGCCTGTTCTTTCTTTCCTGTCTCATCATGCTGCCCCAGGACGCAACCGAAGGCACCATCTAGCACTGCGATGTAGAGTAGCAGAGGTCTCCCTGGTTTAGGCGGGACCAAGACTGGTGGCGTTGACAAGTATTCCTTGATTCTGTCGAAAGCTTTCTAGCAGTCATCAGTCCATTCAGTGGCGGCGTCCTTCTTCAACATCTTAAAGATTGGCTCACAGATAACTGTAGATTGTGCTATGAACCGGCTGATGTAGTTAAGTCTCCCCAAGAAACTCATTACATCCTTTTTGTTCCTTGGCGGTGGCAATTCTTGAATGGCTTTGATCTTTGATGGATCCAGCTCTATTCCCCGACGACTCACAATAAACCCAAGCAATTTTCCAGCTGGAACCCCGAATGCACATTTCGCGGGATTCAGTTTCAGGTTGTACCTTCTCAGTCTATTGAAGAACTTCCTCAGATCTTCCATGTGATCAATGGATTTCTTGGACTTGATGATGACATCATCTACATATACTTCGATCTCCTCGTGTATCATATCATGGAAAATGGTAGTCATGGCCCTCATATAGGTGGCCCTGCATTCTTTAACCTAAGCGGCATCATCGTGTAGCAGTACATCCCCCACAGCGTAATGAAAGCCGTTTTCTCAGCATCTTCCTCGTCCATCCAGATCTGAGCCAGCGAAACAATCCACAAATGACTGCAGCTCGTGCTAGGCGCAATTGTCAATCAGGATGTGTATGTTTGGCAAGGGGAAGTCGTCATTTGGACTGGCCCGGTTGAGGTCCCAATAGTCGACACAGACTCTAACCTTCCCATCCTTATTCGGTACGGGCACAATGTTGGCTAACCATGTTGGATATTCTACTACCCTGAGAACTTTGGCTTTGACCTGCTTGGTGACTTCCTCCTTGATTTTCAAACTCATGTCTGACTTTAACTTTCTGAGCTTCTATTTTACTGGCGGACAGGCTAGATCAGTTGGCAATTTGTGAGCCACAATAGATGTACTCAGACCAGTCATGTCGTCGTACGACCAGGCGAATATGTCCTCATATTCTCTTAGAAACTCTGTGTACTCTTCCTTTTCTGATGGTGACAAATGAACGCTGATTCGTGTTTCTTTGATGTTTTCTGCATCTCCCAGGTTAACAATCTCAGTCTCGTCCAGGTTGGACTTAGGTCTGTTCTCAAAATTCTCAACCTCTTTAACAATCTCTTCTGGTATATCATCTTCCTCTGAATCTATGTCCGTTTGTTGCGTTGTCTCGTTGCATGTCACAGTTATTAGTTCATCAAGATAAGTAATAGTAATGCTGTATAAGTAAAGTAATGAGAGAAAATAATAAGAGTAAGATTTATAATAAAACCGAAATGCTTGGACAAATTCCATAACTGTTTTTGAACATTGGAGCTCTTTCTTGCAAAAAAATGCGGAAGGAAAGTAAACTAGTAAAATAAAATAGTGCATGATGCTTGTTCAGCCTCGCTACCCCGAGGCTCGCCGGGCTCTGGTGGTTCTGATAGTCCAGTTATTGAGGCATGCTCCTCTGCTTACAGCTTGTATGGAAGGGCCTTCCTCCCCCTCCTCCTCGAAAACGACACAACAATCCATATCATCGTCTTCCAGGAACAAATTCCTCACTACTGCCAGTGCTTCCTCTTCTTCTGACCCGTAGATAACCTCAGCCGGCTGGAAAGTCTGCTCCAAACGAGGTATTGGTTGCTCCAAAGGATAGTAAGGACCGCGCCATGGTGGCGACCAGTGGTTGAATTCCTCCCAAGTATACTCATATCCCAGCCCGAAGGTGGTGCCATGTTTCTTGAGCTTGATGGGCTTAGCGATTCCTTGGATGTTCTTGCCAAGTCCCTTGCCAGGTTCATACCCGCTCCAGTTCAATATGCTTTCAATTTTGTTATCCCACCATTTATCCTTGTCGACGGCGTTGACTCGCTCGATGTGGTGGTAAGTTTCCCCGCCTATCCTTCTTCTTCCTCAAATTGCCGGGATAGTCTAGCGACTGTATATGGGATTGCTACCGTTGCCGTGAATGATCACCTCTTGGTGGTTCCACTCAAACTTCACTGCCTGATGTAGTGTTGACGCTACAGCCCCAGCGGCATGAATCCATGGTCGTCCCAATAACAGATTGTAAGATGCCGACACGTCTATCACTTGAAAATCAACATCAAACCAAGTAGGCCCCATCTGCAAACACAAGCTAATTGCCCCAATGGTGGACCTTTGAGAACCGTCGAAAGCTTTGACGTTGATGGCCCCGTCCTTGATTTCATGCAGCCCTTTTCCCAATGTCCTAAGCATTACCAACGGACAAATGTTGAGACTGGACCCCCCATCGACCAAGATCCTGGTGATAAAATAATCTTCGCACTGCACGGTGATTTGTAATGCCTTGTTGTGACTCAATCCCTCCGTTGGCAGCTCATCTTCATGAAAAGTGATCTTGTGACTTTCCAACACCTGACCTACCATGTTAGCCATCTCTCCGCCGGTGATGTTACTTGGTACATATGCCTCACTTAGCACTTTTAACAAGGCATTCTTGTGTGCATCGGAACTTTGTAGCAAAGC
>NW_017680152.1:0-2880 GCF_001879085.1 Nicotiana attenuata | reverse complement strand
TCCCAGTCCCTTCGATGGATTTCCTGTCGGTACTCACCCTTTTGGAGATGTTCCATGAGCCAAAGTTGAAGTAGCAGATTACAACCCTCGAAATGTTTGGCTCCCTGTTGACACCTTTCTAGGGCTTGGTATATCTCTGCAATGATCATTGGCACAAGACTGAATGGTTGTCCGCCAATTCCTTCCATTAGAGTTTTGGTGACCATAGCTAGCCTTGTATGGATTCTTGTTTTCTTCATTGGAAACACTATCATCCCCAAGAAATAGAACATGAAGACAAAGACCCTTCGGTGAATATGCCCCAATGATGTAAGGGCGAACTCGTCAGGATAAGTACGGTAAGATTTGCTGTGACCGTACCTCTCGTACAAGTAGTCAAAGGGAATGTACGACTCTTTCAAACATGTCAAGTCTGGATTCTTCTTTAGACCCATCATTTTGAGAAAATCTCTACCCTTGCGGTTTTCCGGCATTAACAAACCCGGAGTTTCCCACGGTATACCAGCCAGTCCTCTTATTTCCTCGAGCAAGGGTGTCATCTAAATGTCTCCGAAGCGGAACACAGACCTATCACAATCCCAGAATAGGGTAATAGCTTCTATGATTTTGTTGTTGGGTTGAATTTCCATGAGAGAAGGTAGGTTTCCCAGGTATTTCCGGACAAGAGTCTGATAACTGGAATGAAGGTCCTTCCACCAGCTTAGCAATTTCGGGTGGATGTTGGTGACCATGCCGAATCTAGGGACTTCGTGCCTCATATTTCTGCAAGACAAAAAGGTTAGGCCCTTACCCCCACCAGACTCGACTATTTAATATCAACAATTGGCATAGAAGCATTTTAGTTCTCCAAATAAATTCACAAAACGTGGTAGTATCCGTTTGGGTTTTGGGCAAACCCAGTGGACTTTGGACAAGGCTATCTTAAAGAGTCATTGTGCGGACAACATAACTGACTCAGCTAGGTTTGACCATGATGCATGCACAATTAAACAGAGTAAAGTTTCTATGGGGTATTAGACTGGTACCCTTGAGCGGACAACTCAAGAGGGAAAGGTGCGAAACCGTCGACTACACCGTTGATCGACTGGTTTTACCGCAAATATGCCTTTGCCGGATTTAGGGGGTGATAATATCGGAAGGGCGCAACCACTCAATATAAGCGTTGCTATGGTATTTTGTTTGGGACGAGTGGAATATGATGTTGAAAACATGCTTATGCAATAATTAAAACAAGTTGTCACGTAGTTGCACGTTCATAAAATAATAATTACAATAATTTAAAACAGTAATAAAGGAATACAGTAAAGGAAGGCAGTAAAAGAAATAAGAGAAAGAAACAAAAGACAAGTTAGTTTTGTAATAGAAGAAGGAATTAAATGCTTAAAGGGATTAAACAAATAAAGGCATATAAGAAATGTAAAGTCACAGTAATAGTTTGAAATGGTAAAAGCCTAAAAGAATATCCCCAGCAGAGTCGCCATGCTGTCGCGCCCCCTTTTTCCTCCGCGAAAATCGGGTTTATGACATTTGGGGAGACAACTCGTTCCCTTTTGGAAATTCGGTTTTGGATTGAAGAGTTGCCACCTAATGATTTAAGTGCATTAGGACACTAAGAAGAGTTTGAGTCAAGTAACTAGAGATTGGGTAAGGGCTTGAAATTATCCCAAGGGAAGGTGTTAGGCACCCCTCAGGATCCACTAGTGTGGTTCCCGGCCAAACTATTGTTGTGACTTAAATACAAAATAACACATAGGCAAGTAAGAGTTACAAATAAGGGGGTTTTCATGTAATGGTCACAAATAACAAAGTTAGAAAGAATGAGAGGGATATTGATTTTCCTTAGAGAAATAGTTTAAATTTTTGAAAAGGAAGCAAAGAATCAAAGAAACAAAGGGAAGGGGGGGGGGGGGTCCTAGGTTTCCGGATCACCCCACACAACACCCGGTAATCACTCCTCGGTGAGGGGCTACACGTGATGTTATCGCGTGGTCATCATATCCATATCTACCCTTTCCCACCCCGTTAAGGTATTAACGCGCGGAATGGTCTCGTTTACTTATTGCATGCTATGACCCGCCCCAGTCCTATCAGTCCCGGAGGTACTTGGGACTACTAATCCTAAAGGGCGGAGATGTTGGGCTTATTTGTGGTTTCAAAAGGTAAAAATACTAAGGCGACAAACAAAACACATATAGCAAGTTTGGGGAAGCATATAAACAAATAAAAGGCTCAGACAGACCTTCTTTAAACCAAAGAAAGCACATAGTTTAGCATGTCTTACACGTACTGTTTAAGGTCTAAATACACTTAAAAGGTTTGAGGTAGACTGATTTATTACATAGTTCAGATAAGAAGCCCGAAGCAGGCCTACCTGTTGGTTGTAGCTAATAAGATCTGATTCAGTTTATAAAATTATCCTATAATTTGCCTAAGTGATAGACGAAAACCTATGGGCATGATATCTACAGATTTCAGAAACAAGAATATGAACTCATTACATACTTATTTAAGAAAAGTTGCCAGTTAAAAGCGAGTTTTAGAAGTGCACAAGTTCTGCCATTGGTAATACATTATTACTGCTAGTTTTAGACTTATAAACGAGTGAGGTGATTCAGATCGGTTAAAGCTCCTATAGGCATGCTTTCTATGCGTTTGTTCTCTTTAGAACACATTTTATAAACATAGTAAAAATGTAGAAACCCTATAGGCAGGACATCTAAATGCTGGGTTTTATATGAACATGACATCTGATTGCGTTTGGTTATTAAGACCTATAAACAAGTTTGCCTAGTGAGAAGTGGATATGCAAGAATCAGAAAGGACCTATAGGCATATTCTCTACATGCATATGCATCCTATAGACATGGTATCTATACATGA
>NW_017680151.1:0-14376 GCF_001879085.1 Nicotiana attenuata | reverse complement strand
AACTGTTGAAGTTCCAAGAAGAACTTGATCAAGTCTGGAATTTGGCAAGTCTGTCATTTTCCCTCACCACTGCAGAAGTTACTTTCCCAAATACTCAGAATCCCATACCTCCGCAAAACATCCCAAAGCAACCCGCTCCTCACCACCACTGCAATACTTGCCACACTCCCAACAATACTCCAATACTCATCCCAGAACCTTTGAACTCCACAAATGACCACGGCCACACCCAACACAACACCCCCATCTACGTGGAGACTGTTCCACACTCCACCCAGCCCATCTCAAGCACACCCGAGTCTAATGATAAGGAATCGCTCATTAGAAATTTGGCCGAAGAGCTTAAAAAGTTGACCACCAGAATTCAAGGCGTTGAAGGAAGTAAGGGAATTGAGGGGCTAAACTATGAAGATCTATGCATACAGCCTGATGTCGAACTGCCCGAGGGGTACAAACCTCCCAAGTTCGAAATGTTTGATGGTACAGGGGATCCTAGGGTTCACTTGAGAACATACTGCGACAAGCTGGTCGGAGCAGGAAGAGTTGAGAAGATCCGCATGAAGCTTTTCATGAGGAGCCTGAAAGGAGATGCTCTGTCTTGGTACATTAGCCAAGACCCAAAGAAGTGGTCGAACTGGGTAAGTATGGCGTCCGACTTCATGGATAGATTCAGGTTCAATACGGAAAATGCACCGGATGTGTTTCACATTCAGAATTTAAAGAAGAAACCCACAGAAACATTCCGCGAGTATGCCACTCGTTGGAGATCAGAGGCTGCTAAGGTCCGACCTGCTTTAGAGGAAGAACAAATGAACAAGTTTTTCGTCCGGGCTCAGGATCCGCAATACTATGAAAGACTGATGCTGATCGAGAATCATGAATTTTCTGACATCATCATGCTAGGAGAAAGGATCGAGGAAGGTATCAAGAGTTGTATGGTTACGAACTTTGAAGCCTTGCAGGCTACCAATAAGGCTCTACAGTTTGGTGGTCCGTCCAAGAAAAGGGACGTAGGCGCCATAATGGTTGCATAGAGAACCAAATCACCTGTCAGATACCAAACTTATCCAACACCTCCACTTACATATCAGCCTACCCCAAATTACCAAATACCCACACCTTCCTACCAAACTCCGCCGCCTACTTATTAATCACCTCCACCTCCTACATACCAACCTGCTTCACCCAGATATTCCTAGCCCACACATGTTTACCAAGCATACAACACTCAACAATCCCACTATCAATCACCTCCCCCTCGTCAAAACTTTCCTAGAACCCGACCAAATTTTGACCGCAGACCTCCCAAAAAGTATACCGCCATTGCCGAACCAATTGACCAGCTGTACCAAAGGCTCAAAAGCTGTTAGTTATGTCACCCCTATCCCTGCTATAACCCCTGAAAACCCTTCCTAATGGGTCAACCCAAATAAAACCTGTGCATACCATTCTGGCATGAAAGGGCATACTATTGATGAATGCCACTCTCTGAAGGATAAGATCCAGACTTTGATTGACAATAAGATCATCGTGGCAAAGGAGCCTGCTCCGAATGTCCGCAATAACCCTCTACCATACGACAAGGGAGGAGGTGTTCACATGATTGGAATAGAGGATGATTGGGATCCCAAAGGATCAATCGGCTTGATCGCAGAAGGCGACGATTCAAAGAAACCAACAGTCACCCTTAATCCGATTGTAGTCCAGATTCAGCCTTCTGGAGATGCCGAGGTGAACATGTCCATACCACTTGAGTTTGAAACACCATCCTCTGCGAAGACACCAATTAAGGTCGAGTTTGGGTCCCCAAAGGCGCCTGTACCATTTAAAGTTGCTGTATTACCTTCCAAAGCAAGGGTGCACATTCTGGTAGCAATGACAGCCGTAACACCATTACAAAAGCCATACCATGGGACTACACAGCCGAGGCAAGAAGGAAAGGGAAAGCCAAGTTCGGGGAAGCAGTTGCGGCACAAGGTATGACAAGAACCGGCAGGGTTTATACCCCGGAACACTTGGCTGAGTCGAGTAAGCAGACCTCTGGTCGACAAGCCATCACTGAAATTGGGCCCGATGATCTCTGGAGAAAGATACAAGCGAAGGAATACTCAGTCAATGATCAGCTAAACAAAACACCGACACAGATTTCTATCCTTGCTTTGCTACAGAGTTCCGATGCACACAAGAATGCCTTGTTAAGAGTGCTGAGTGAGGCATATCTACCAAGCAACATCACTGGAGGAGAAATTGCAAACATGGTAGGCCAGGTATTGGAAAGTCACAAGATCACTTTTCACGAAGATGAGCTGCCACCAGAAGGATTGAGTCACAACAAGGCATTGCAATCACCGTGCAGTGCGAAGATTATTTTATCACCAGAATTTTGGTCGATGGGGGGTCCAGCCTCAACATTTGTCCGTTGGTAACACTCAGGACGTTGGGAAAAGGGTTGCATGAAATCAAGAACGGGGCCATCAACGTTAAAGCTTTCGACGGTTCTCAAAGGTCTACTATTGGGGAGATTAGCTTATGTTTGCAAATGGGGCCTACTTGGTTTGATGTTGATTTTCAAGTAATAGACGTGCCGACATCCTACATTCTGCTATTGGGACGACCGTGGATTCATGCCGCCGGGGCCGTGGCATCAACACTACATCAGGTAGTGAAGTTTGAGTGGAATCACCAAGAGGTGAAACATTCACGGTGACGGTAGCAATCCCATATACATTCGCCAGACCATCCCAGTGATTGGAGGAAGAAGAAAGATAGGTGGAGAAACTTACCACCACATCGAACGAGTCAACGCCGTCGATAAGGATAAGTGGCGGGATAACAAAATTGAAAGCATATTGAACTGGAGCGGGTATGAACCTGGCAAGGGACTTGGCAAGAATCTCCAAGGAATCTCTAAGCCAATCAAGGTCAAGAAACACGGCACCACCTTCGGATTGGGGTATGAGTATACCTGGAAAGAATTCAATGAATGGTCACCACCCTGGCGCGGTCTCTACTATCCATTGGAGAAGCCGATACCCCATTTAGAGCAGACCTTCCAACCGGCCGAGGTCATCTATGGGTCAGAAGAAAAAGAAGCCCTAGCAGCAATGAGGAATTTGTTCCTAGAAGACGGTGATATGGATTGCTGTGTCGTTCTCGAGGAGGAGGGGGAGGAAGGCCCTTCCATACAGGCGGTAAGCAGAGGAGCATGCCTCAATAACCGGACCGTCAAAATCACCAGAGCCCGGCATGTCTCGGGGTAGCAAGGCTAAACAAGCACCATGCACTATTTTATTTTACTAGTTTACTTTCCTTTCGCATTTTATTTTTTTGCAAGAAAAGAGCTCCAATGTTCAAAACATTTATGGAATTTATCAAAGCATTTCAATTTTCTTATAAATCTAACTCTTATTATTTTCTCTCATTACTTTACTTATATAGCATTACTATTACTTATCTTGATGAACCAATGACTGTGACATGCAATGAGACAACGCAACAAACGGACATAGATTCACAGGAAGATGATATACCGGAAGAAATTATTAAAGAAGTTGTGAATTTCGAAAATAGGCCTAAGTCCAACTTGGACGAGAATGAGATTGTTAACCTGGGAGATGCAGAAAACATCAAAGAAACACGAATCAACGTTCATTTGTCACCATCAGAGAAGGAAGAGTATACAGAGTTTCTAAGAGAGTATGAAGACATATTCTCCTGGTCGTACGACGACATGACTGGTCTGAGTACATCTATTGTGGCTCACAAATTGCCAACTGATCTGGCCTGCCCGCCAGTAAAACAGAAGCTCAGAAAATTCAAGCCAGATATGAGTTTGAAAATGAAGAAAGAGGTCACTAACCAGGTCAAAGCTAAGGTTCTCAGGGTAGTAGAGTATCCAACATGGTTAGCCAACATTGTGCCAGTACCGAAGAAGGACGTGAAGGTTAGAGTCTGTGTCGACTACCGGGATCTCAACCGGGCCAATCCGAAATACGACTTCCCTTTGCCAAATATACACATCTTGATTGACAATTGCGCAAGAACGAGTTGCAATCATTTGTAGATTGTTTTGCTGGGTATCATAAGATCTAGATAGATGAAGAAGATGCTGAGAAAATGACTTTCATTACGCCGTGAGGAATGTACTGCTATAAAATTATGCCATTTGGATTAAAGAATGCAGGAGCCACCTACATGAGGGCCATGACCACCATTTTTCATGATATGATACACAAGGAGATCGAAGTATATGTAAACGACGTCATCATCAAGTCCAAGAGAGCCGCTGATAACATGGAAGATTTGAGGAAGTTCTTCAACAGACTGAGAAGGTACAACTTGAAGCTGAATCCCGCGAAATGCGCATTTGGGGTTCCTTCCGGAAAACTACTTGGGTTCATCGTGAGTCGCCGAGGGATAGAACTGGATTCATCAAAGGTCAAAGCTATCCAAGAATTTCCACCGCCAAAGAACAAGAAAGAAGTAATGAGTTTCTTGGGGAGACTTAACTACATCAGCCGGTTCATAGCACAATCTACCGTTATCTGTGAGCCAATCTTCAAGATGTTGAAGAAGGACGCTGCTACCAAATGGACTGATGATTGCCAAAGGGCCTTCGATAGGATCAAGGAGTACTTGTCAACACCGCTAGTTTTGGTCCCGCCTGAGCCAGGTAGACCCCTACTGCTCTACCTTGCGGTATTGGATGGAGCATTTGGTTGTGTTCTGGGGCAGTATGATGAAACGGGGAGAAAAGAGCAGGCCATCTATTATCTTAGCAAGAAGTTCACCCCGTACAAAGCCCGGTATTCTCTACTAGAACGCACCTGCTGTGCTTTGAGTTGGGTAGCTCAGAAGCTGAGGCACTATTTCTGTCCCTATACTACATATCTCATATCAAGGATGGATCCATTGAAGTACATCTTTCAGAAGCCCATGCCCACTGGCAAGCTAGCCAAGTGGCAAATCCTGCTGAGTGAATTCGACAATGTCTACGTGACCCAGAAAGCAATCAAAGGACAGGCACTAGCAGACCACCTTGCTGAAAACCCTGTGGATAGAGAATACGAGCCCCTGAAAATGTATTTTCCTAACGAAGAGGTATCATTCATAGGAGAAGACATTGCAGAGTCCTATGATGGTTGGAGGATGTTTTTCGACGGAGTAGCAAATTTCAAAGGAGTTGGCATATGAGCAGTCCTAGTATCAGAAACTGGCCAACATTATCCGGCGTTCGCCAAGCTCAGGTTCCCCTGCACTAACAATATAGCCGAGTATGAAGCCTGCTTCTTGGGGCTCAAGATGGCCATTGACATGAACATCCAAGAGTTGCTAGTGATTGGAGATTCAAACTGCTTATACATCACGCCCGAGAAGAATGGGCAACCAAGAACTCCAAGATACTCCCATACCTACATCATGTATAGGAGTTGAGGAAAAGGTTCACAAAGACGGAATTCCAACATGTTCCCAGAGTCCAGAATGAGTTCGCCGATGCATTGGCTACCCTGGCCTCTATCATACAACATCCAGATAAGAACTTCATTGATCCTATTCCCATGAAGATCTATGATCAGCCAACTTACTGTGCTCATGTCGAAGAGGAAGCAGATGGAAAACCTTGGTTTCATGATATCAAGGAATATTTGGCAAAAGAAGAATATCCCGAGCTCGCAAATGCTACTCAGAAGCGCACACTTCAGAGACTGTCTAATAACTTCTTTCATAGCAGAGGAATCCTGTATAGGAGGACTCCGGATTTGGGATTACTAAGGTGTGTCGACACAAGAGAAGCATCTAGACTACTAGAAGAAATACATGTCGGGACCTGTGGACCACATATGAACGGTTTTGTCTTAGCCAAGAAGATACTCCGGGCAGGTTATTTTTGGATTACAATGGAGACAGACTGCATCCAGTATTTCCGAAAGTGCCACCGCTGTCAGATACATGCCGACATGATAAAGGTACCTCCCAATAAGCTTAATGCAACGAGCTCACCATGGCCTTTTGCCGCTTGGGGAATGGATATTATTGGACCAATCGAGCCTGCCGCATCCAATGGACACAGGTTTATCCTAGTGGCAATTGACTATTTCACCAAATGGGTTGAAGCAACATCTTACAGAGCAGTGACTAAGAAAGTCGTGGCAGACTTCGTCCGTGACCGTATCGTTTGTCGATTCGGGATTCCAGATCAATCATTACTGACAATGGTTCCAACCTCAACAGTGACTTGATGAAGGCTATGTGTGAAACCTTCAAGATCAAACACAAGAATTCCACAGCTTACAGGCCTCAGATGAATGGAGCCGTGGAAGCCGCCAATAAGAATATCAAGAAGATACTAAGGAAGATGATAGAAAAGCATAAGCAGTGGCATGAGAAATTATCATTTTCTCTATTGGGGTACCGCACCACAGTCCGCACATCAACTGGGAACCCCCTATATGCTGGTTTATGGCACAGAAGCGGTCATTCCCGCTGAGGTAGAAATTCCCTCCCTAAGGACCATACAGGAAGCTGAGCTCGACGATGCAGAGTGGGTAAAAGGTCGTTACGAGCAGTTAGCTCTTATAGATGGAAAAAGAATGAATGCAGTTTACCATGGTCAGCTTTATCAGAACAGAATGTCCAGAGCTTTCAACAAGAGAGTCAAACCAAGACGGCTCACACCGGGGCAGCTGGTGTTAAAGAAGATTTTTCCACATCAAGATGAAGCCAAAGGGAAATTCTCTCCCAATTGGCAGGGTCCATATATGGTTCACCGGGTTCTAACAGGAGGAGCCCTCATACTTGCAGAAATGGACGGAGAAGTTTGGCCAAAGCCGATAAATTCAGATGCAGTCAAGCGATACTATGTGTAACCATTTATGATTTCTTGATGTAAATTAAACGACGTCTGACCTGATTCCCGTTTAAGAGGGGATACGTAGGCAGCCTTATGGGTTCAGTCACAATTCAATAAAATTTTCATTTTCCCCACAATTGGAAACTGGGGCAGAATTTTGAGGAGGACCCTCAAAATTCCGAAGTAATTTCAGCCGATCATCGCAAGCAACCGTCAGAAGCAGCAACCCAGTAAACTGGGGCAGAATTTTGAGGAGTTGCAATGTCCTGAACCACGTCACAATCGTCGGTTCATCTAAAAACTATTTCTTAAATATATACTTAGGTCATATCTTTTTTTTCAAATTCATGCGTATATATTTCTAAAATTTCTTCGTTTAGCAACGCTACCCCAATAATACGCACGGTATCACCAGATCAAAGCCGAGCAGGTCAAGCATAGCCAGCGGGGATGCGAACTAACCTCCCCCTCTACCAAACTCACAATTTTTTTGGATGTAGACACTTGGATTGCGAAAGCATCTGACATACTATACAATCATGAGACAAACATTGTTCAGGAACACAACTCTCAGAATTGTTGCACTTACCCGCATTTGCTATCCACGCACGCCGGTGATATTCCCTATATCACAATGTCCCCAGCTGTCACAATATCGCAACCTGCTATCAGCTAAGAAAACTCTATTACCATTTGCCATTTTATTTCATTTCTGCACTGCATAAGGCTACCATTCTGCCTTCCCAGACTAAACACTGTCTCCATCTGCATTTTTCTGCATTGCATAAGGCTACCATTCTGCTTTCCGAGACTAAACACTGTCTCCATCAGCATTTTTCTGCATTGCATAAGGCTACCATTCTGCCTTCCGAGACTAAACACTATCTCAATCTGCATTTTTCTGCATTATATAAGGCTACCATTCTGTGTTCCGAGACTAAACACTGTCTCCATCTGCACTTGCATGGCTGATAGATCGCCACCTTATTTACATTTGCATGGCTGAAAGATCGCCACCTTTATCTACATCCTGCATGGCTGAAAGATCGCTACCTTCATCTACATCCTACATGGCTGAAAGATCGCCACCTTTATTTATATCTTGCATCGGCTGAAATATCGCCACTTTTATTTATGTCTTGCATCGGCTGAAAGGTCGTCGCCTTTATTTATGTCTTGCATCGGCTGAAAGATCGCCATTTTACTTACATTTTTGCATGGCTGAAATATCGCCACCTTTATTTATGTCTTGCATCGGCTGAAATATTGCCACCTTTATTTACATCTTGCATCGGTTGAAAGATCACCGCTTTATTCAAATCCTGCATCGGCTGAAAGATCGCCATTTTACTTACATTTTGCATGGCTGAAATATCGCCACTTATTTACGCTTTCATGGGCTGAAAGATCGCCACCTACTGCATTTCATGGGCTGAACGATCGCCAAAATTGTCCAAGGGCGTCATTGTTCGGAGGCACCATTCGCATAGCCTGAGAACGCCATGCCATGGCTTGAGGACCCCTTTTATCTCTTGCATATCATTATTCAAAGGGGTAAGGTCTGCGTACATATATCTTCTCTTGTTGCTTTCTTGAGCCGAGGGTCTCCTAGAAACAGCCTCTCTGCCCCTCGGGGTAGGGGTAAGGTCTGCGTACATATTACCCTCCCTAGACCCCACTTGTGGGATTATATTGGGTTGTTGTTGTTGTTGTATCATTATTCAAAGGCATCATCGCTTGGAGGCATCATTCTCATAGCCCGAGAGCATCATTTCATAGCCTGCGAATCCTTTATTATATGCTTCATAGCCCAGGACATCATGGTCTAAGGACGCCATCCTAACCGCCCAAAGACAGCATTCTTGGTCCAACGGGAACTTGCATCATGTTTTAAATTTATGCACAATATATGCGCGTATTGCTTATCTGCAGGTAAACCGGCTAGCAACGGCCGTCTCAGCAGGAGCGATCCCGCTCCAGTTCCCGTAGCCCTATTTAATCTTAACCATCCATCCCAACCTAAATATCGCGTTCGTTCTTGAAAGATCTCCATCGGCATATCCCGTCGACGGATCCTGAACTACATATGGCCTGATTCCTGTAAAACCAGGGATATATAGGCAGCTCAGGAACCAGAGCATGGTCAAATTCTTCAAACCATTTCGTTCGGTCAAAATTGGCCATCATGTCTTTACCCGACAACTCTTTCATCCTTCCCGGGTAAAGAGGGGCAGCTGTTGATACCCAATTTTTCCCTATGTATTTTTACATGCAAATACTTTCAAAATAACATATATAAGTATGCCCAAGTGTTTTAGTATTTTTCCTAATTTTTAAAGGATTTTTAAATCAATTTATTGCCCATTTTAGCAGTACAAAAACCAATAATTATTCCCAAAATTATTATTTTTGGTGAATAACTTATTTTATTCTCATATTTATACCAAAATGTAGCTAGGGTATTTTCTATACATTTTTACAAAATTATTTGGTATTTTAAAAGCCAAATTGCATATAATTGCAATTTTAGCCTATTTTCAGAATTAACAACATGTTATAATTATGAAATTGGTTCCAATATTTTTAAATTAATATTTGTATATTATTAACTAATCCAGTACTTTTAATTTGTTTTTGAAATTATTTTTTTTAACTATTTTTATAAATTAAAAGGGAAAAACTAGCTATTTAAAATATGGCCCCATTTCGTTTCAATTATGGCCAAAATTGATCCCCCTAATTGACCCAATTTCAAACCCTTAATAGACCAACCCAATTTCAATCCAACCCGCCTCCGACCCAACCAATTTAACCCGCCCGGCCCTCTCTTCCAATCCAGGCCGTTGATCATTTTGATCAACGGCCACGATCATTCCTTGCCTTTTTAATCCCCAAAGACTACCCTAATTCTCTTCTATCAGCCGCCTCTGAAATCCCTCTCCTCTCAAACTCTTTCGAACTCTCTCGAAACCCTAGCCTTTCTCATCATCTTCAACCTCAATCTCACCGGAATCCATGGACTCTCAGGCCATGGATAGCTTAAACTCATCTCCCTCTGCTCTTAAACACTTGGTATTCAAAGGTTCGAGGTCTGACCTCGAAGGTTTTTGTTCAGATCTTCGCCGATTCAAGGTTCTATGGCCATCTCCGGCTCAGCTCCGGCACACTATGGTGTTTTGAGCCTGGTTCTGACTTATCCGACTCAGATCGGACCTTTTCCGAGCCTTTCTCATTCTAGGGTTCTTCTAATACCCTAACTATTTGAGGTTCTCTCCGATTTTTCTTAGATCTGTCACATATCTGTGCTCTACTTCGGTTTTTAAACAATTTCCCCAATTTTTTCTTTCAAAATTATCTTTTAAAAATCACTTCTCTTCGATTTAGGGTTTTCTGAAAGGTTCAAAGTGTTTCTCCGACTTTTCTTTTCCTTTCTTTGTGTGTATTTGTCACGCATGTGCTTCTACTGCTTTCTTATGCTATCTTTCTAATATACATGTCCTTCTGTGCTTTGTTTTTCTACTGCGATACCTATATGTTCTTTTGCTATACTTTTCCGGTATTTTTGTGTTCTTCTACTGTATGTATTTCCTACTGAGTTCTTAAGTTTGTTTGCCTTCTACTGAACTTTGTTTGAGTTCTTCTAAAAGACCTCTTTAAACATATTTCCACTATTGTGTCCTTAAGTGTTATTGTTTTCTCTTCTACTGAACCCTGTTTAAGTCCCTTCTAAAAGGTTTTTCTTAAAACATATTTCTTCTACTACCATGTTGTTCTCTCATTAATGCTTCGAGTTAGTTTCTTCACTCTGTTTGCTATGAATTTTCCGTTGTATTTTCTTGTCTTCTCATGAGATTGTGAAAAGAAATCTCTGAGCCTGTTGCCTCCTCATCTCTGTATTTGACTCGAGTCACAAACCCTAGAATTTGGGAGGTTTTCCTCCGAGTTTGGTCATATGATCAGACTAGGGTTCTGTTTGAGAACCCTGGACTCTTTCAGACTTATTTCCGAGTCTATGAACTAAGTTTGAACTTCTTTGTTTATGATTATGAACTTTTAAATTCTTCTATGCTAGACACTTCTACCGATTAGCATGATAATTCTTCGAGCTTAAGCGTGGCTGTATGCTTTTATATGTGTGATGAATTCTTTCTTCCGAAAAGGTTTTCCAACTTATGATTGATTCAGAATCCTTTTTTAGGTTTGATTGATTGTTACTGATTTTCCTTAAGTCAAAATCTTTCCCATCTTTCTGGCTTGGTTCATTCATACAAAATCTTCAATTTTTAATTTACTAGCTGTTAATTGATTCCCTTGCCTTATTTGCACAAACCGTGTACTATCAAGACTTTTTCCTTATATATACCTCTATGTATTTACCCCTCATGTACTGCTTTGAAAAGGTGTTTGATTAATCTCTTTCCTTAATTTTTTTTACCCGTTTGATATCAGAACCCCTTAATTAAAGGGAAACCTTGTGAAATTGATTTTCAAACTATTTTCTTACCTATTTCTGCTTGCTTCCCACACTATATAAGGGCATGACCCTTCTGCACTTTCAAAAACAACACATTACACGATTAGCTCACATTACACACTTCAGACACTTATAATCTCACAGTTCTCTTCTAATCCCATAGCATTCTGACTACTTGTTTGCACTTTGGCTTTACAAGACTACTGCTTTCTTTTGCTTGTTTCCTTGAGACTGGTATGTTCTAGTTTTGGTTTAAGCATCATCCCAATGTGTTTACTTACAGCTTTTACATCCATGTCTATTTACTGTTTATGTGAAGTTTAAATGTCAATTAGCATGTTAATTTCCTTTCATCGGTTTCTGCTGTGAATCCCTACACCCTTGTTTCCCTCTATGTGCTCTGAGTTGTAGTTCAGAACATGGCAATATGCAAGTTATTTCCCATGTTTGGACTTGATCCCTTTGGGGATCCTAACTCCCAAAACAATGTGTTCTAACAGGCTGGTGGGGTGTGCCAGCACTTCCTATTGCTAGGTATGCCCACTAGCCTGTCTTTGCCACTTCCCCTTTTCCCCTTTTCAGAATTTCATCCATGCACTTACACTCATTCCTAGTTTCTAAGTTCTGCCCCCCCCCCTCCTGTGAGCCATGCCTTGGGACCTTGAGTTCCCTCTGAACTTGGACACTTGAGGGCTGGCCCTTCCACACTGCACTATGTCTCAATCTTGCAATGTATTTGGGTGTGAGCACTGCCCGGAGTCCATGAGGCTCTTAGGGAACTCTGACACACCCCAAATGAGAAAGGCTTTGGATCTTGATCTTTGGAGTTGGTTTACTTCATGCTTCAGGCAGGAAACCTGAATCAGGCTCTCCTTGGTTGTAATTTTATTTTTTATGATGTAATTTCTTTATTTTATTTTTGTCTGTAACAATTTTGTTATAAACTTCTGGGGTGATTAGTGAAAAAGGGAAGGGTAACCATGCATGCAAAGGGGTAGATATCATGTTCATAGGGAATATTTACACTTCTACACTCATGTATCCTGTTTTCAGCTTTCACTTCTGCATCTCATATAGAGACCATTTCCATAGGTTTCTGCACTTTTTGCACCTCATATAGAGACCATGTCTATAGGTTTCTGCACTTCTGCATTTCTATAGAGACCATGTCTATAGGTCATTTCTGAAATGCTGCATATTATATAGATAATATGCCTATAGGACTTCCTGAATTTTGCATCTGCATCTGTCACTAGGCAAACCTGTTTATAGGTTTAAATAACTAACAACATTTTAGATACCATGCCTATAGGACTTCTGCACTCTTGTTTCGATTAAAAAAAATGTTTTAAATCAATAACGCCTAGAAAGCATGCCTATAGGAACCATCAACTACATCTGAATCGTCCATTCGCTTATGAGTCTAAAATCAGTAGCAACAATAACGACTGCAGAATTTATATTCCTGTAATTGACAATTTCTTTCCCTTAAAATCAGTATACTTCTTTTCTGAAACTAATAGATATCATGCCTATAGGTTTTCGTTTAACACTTAGGCAAGCCATAGGGTAACTTGTAAATTGAATCAGATTCTATTAACTGCAACCAGCAGGCAGGCCTGATTCGGGCTTCTTATCTGAAATATGTAATAGATCAGTTTGCCACAACTCTTAAGTTTAATCAGACCCTAATCAGTACGTGTAAGACATGCTAAACTATATGCTTCTTTTTGTTTTTAAGGAGGTTTGTCTGAGCCTTTCTATCTGTTATGTGCTTCTCCCCATATTTGTTACATATGTGTTTTGATTGTCGCCTTAGAATTTTGTCCTTTGAAACTATAAAACCTCACACCCCTTCCCTTTAGGATTAGTAGTCCCAAATACCTCCGGGGCTGATAGGATTGGGGCGGGTAATAGCATGCAATAAGAAAATGAGACTATTCCGCGCTTTAATACCATAAGGGGGTGGGAAAGGGTAGATATGGATATGATGAACACGCGATAATGCCACGTGTATAAACGGTTACCGGGTGTTGTGTGGGGTGATCCATATTATTTATAAACCTAGGACCCCCTTCCTTTACTTGTTTATCTTATCCAAAATTTCAAAACTTTTTTTTCAAACTTCAGCTTCTTTAACTTCTTATAATTACTTACCACAATTATGTGAAAATTTCCCCTCTTTTACTTGTTTATTCAGAATTTTTAAAACTGCTTCTTCTCAAATTTCAGTCTCTTTGACTTCGTTTAACTGCAATTACTTGCAACAATTATGTGAAAACCCCTCCCCCCCCTCATATTTGTAACTCCTATTTGTCTATTTGTTGTTTGCACTTAAAGTCACAATTATTGTATGGCCGGGAACCACACTAGTGGATCTCGAGGGGTGCCTAACACCTTCCCCTCAGGATAACTTCAAGCCCTTACCCAATCTCTGGTTTTCTAAATCAAAGTTCTTCTTAGTGTCCTAATGCACTTAATCATTAGGTGGTGACTCTTCAATTCAAACCCAATTCCCAAAAGGAAACGAGTTGTCCTCCCAAATGTCATAAACCCGATTTCGCGAGAAAAAGGGGGCATCGACAGCATGGCGACTCCGCTGGGGATTTCTTTAAGGCTTTCACCATTTCATGCTATTTGTGACTTTATGCTTCTTTATATGTCTTTATTTGTTTAAATGCCTTTAAGTATTTTTCCTCTTCTACCTCGAAACTGACTTTGCTCTTTGTTTCTTTCCTTTATTTCTCTTAATGCTTTCCTTTATCGCTTTCCTTCAATATTGTCTTAAATTATGAGAAACTGTTGTAATTATCACTTTATGAACGTGCAAATACGTGACAACTTGTTTGATTATTGTAACTGCATATTCAACATCATATTCCACTTGGTTGCGCTCTTCCGATATTATCACCCCCTAAATCCTGCAAAGGCATATTTGCGGTAAAACCAGTCGATCAACGGTGTAGTCGACGGTTCCGCGCCTTTCCCTCTTTAGTTGTCCGCTCAAGGGTACCAGTCTAATACCACATAGAAACCTTACTCTGTTTAATTG
>NW_017680150.1:13406-14377 GCF_001879085.1 Nicotiana attenuata | reverse complement strand
AATTCACATCACCGGATTCTCCGTCTCGCCACGAGTCTATACATATACAAATTTACCAAAATCGGAGTCCATTTGACCCTTCAAATTCCATTTTTAAATTACCAATTCTCAAGCCTTAGCTTCACCCCCTTTTGATGAATTTCAACCAATTTCCATGTTAAATTTAACATAATCTCGTGTATTTAGGCCAAGGAACTTACCTCCAGTCAATCCTCCTTGAATCCCTCTTCAATTTGTCCCAAAGAGCTCTCAAAATACTCAACAATGGAGGAAAATGGACAAAGCTTCGCGGATGATATGATTTAAAAACCCTTCTGTCCAGGTGCAATTTACCTTACGCGAATGCGGTCAACACCCCCGCGTTCGCGATGACCAGAAAATATTGACCAGGAATTAACCCTACGCGAACGCGGTGCCCAAGCCGCGAACGCGATGCTTCAGAAACTTTAACTACGCGAACGCGTGCCCTATGACGCGAACGCATTGGACAATTTCACAAGGCCTTGATTCCCTTCTATGCGAACGCGTTACCACCAACGCGAACGCAATGCTTTGCCTTCCAGAACTTCGCGAACGCGGCCCTCTTCCACGCGAACGCGAAGACCAAATTCCCAAGCCCTCACATTTCCTCTACGCGTTCGCGACATCACCCTCGCGAACGCGAAGGGCAAATCTCTGCAACACCAACAGTTGAAAATCTGCTACTTTTAAAGTCCAAAATTGGTCCGATTGACCACCTGAAATCACCCCGAGGCCCCCGGGACCTCAACCAAAAGCGCCAACACATCCTAAAACATTATTCAAACTTGTTCCAATCTTCAAAACACATCAAACAACGCTAAAACCATTAAATCACATCGGATTCAAGCCTAAGTTTCTTCAAAACTTCCGAAATACGCATTTGATCAAAAACCCGACCAAAACACCTCCGAATGACCTGAAATTTTGCACACACATCCAAAATCACCTAA
>NW_017680150.1:5814-10287 GCF_001879085.1 Nicotiana attenuata | reverse complement strand
GCAATCGGGGTGTCACAAGTCACGAGCTACTACAGAGTTCAATAAATACTACAAGTCTGGAACTAGGAACAAGTCCGAAGATAATGTAAATACAGAAGGTAAGGGAGAGAACGGGGCTGTGAACGCCGACAGCTACCTCGTCACTCCGGGTCCGCCTGGTCTAGAAGGAAATCAGTGCTCAGGAACGAACTCAGCTATGCCTATATCTGCACACACGGTGCAGGGAGTAATGTGAGTACTCCGACCCAGTGAGTAATAAAAATAAATAATGACTGAGAACAAAAAAATCCCATAAAGGCACAAATAATGCTATCTCAAGCAGTAAAATCAGTTAGGCAGTAAAACCAGTAAAATAGCAAGAATTTCTCTTTTAAAACAGTTTTAAACAAATATTCTCAACCAGTGGAAATGCTCAGAAACCTGCCCCTCGGGCGCAATATCAAATTCTCAGTACAGTATCAGCCCCGCGGGCTCAGTATCAATCACACAGTACAACATCAGCCCCTCGGGCTCACTCTCAAATCACATGGGTACCCGCGCTCACTGTGGGTGTGCAGACTCCGGAGGGGCTCCTACAGCCCAAGCGCTATCATAATAAGGCCTGAAAGCCTGAACATATCAATATGAGGCCTGAAAGCCTTCTTACACTCGAGGCCTGAAAGCCTCCTCACATATCGCTCGAGGCCTGAAAGCCTCCTCAAATATTACTCGAGGCCTGAAAGCCTCCTCACATATCCTCACATATCCTCACATATGGCCCTCGGCCTCAATCAGTCCAAAAATAGTCATAGCCCCTCGGGCATCAGTAAAAACAACAACGCTCAGCTCAAATAATAGTTCAAATATCAGTTGAAAACTCAAGGTTGAGTAAAAATATAGCTGAGTTCATGAAACAGTGTAATTCAAATGGACTGAGTTCAAATAATATTTCAAATAGTGAGGAAAACAGTGATGATAGCTCACAAGGAGCTCAAACAGTCGGCAATAAGCCCAAGTATAGCAATAAGCCCAAGTCATAGTGAAAAACAACAAGTCATAGTGAGATACGCAGTAAAATCAACAACCGGGACGGACCAAGTCACAATCCCCAATAGTAAATGACCCCGCGCTCGTCATTGAACGCGTGTCTCATCTCAACATAGCACCAAGTTGTGCAAATCCAGGGTCTCAAACCCTCAGGACATCATTTAAAATCATTACTCACCTCTAGCCGGCCAAAAGTCTAGCTCGCTAAGCCTTTTTCCCTCGAATCGACCTCCTCGCGCGTCGAAGCTGATCAAAACCACAAGGAATACGTTACAATAGGCTAAGGGAACATAACCCAATCGAAAAGACTCGAAAATTATCAAAAATCACGAAGTTGGCAAAACCCGAGCCCCGAGCCCACTTCTCGAAAAATTACAAAATTCACATCACCGATTCTCCGTCTCGCCACGAGTCTATACATATCAAATTTACCAAAATCGGAGTCCATTTGACCCTTCAAATTCCATTTTTAAATTACCAATTCTCAAGCCCTAGCTTCACCCCCTTTTGATGAATTTCAACCAATTTCCATGTTAAATTTATCATAATCTCGTGTATTTAGGCCAAGGAACTTACCTCCAATCAATCCTCCTTGAATCCCTCTTCAATTTGTCCCAAAGAGCTCTCAAAATACTCAATAATGGAGGAAAATGGACCAAGCTTCGCGGATGATATGATTTTAAAACCCTTCTGTCCAGGTGCAATTTACCTTACGCGAACGCGGTCAACACCCCCGCGTTCGCGATGACCAGAAAATATTGACCAGGAATTAACCCTACGCGAACGCGGTGCCCAAGCCGCGAACGCGATGCTTCAGAAACTTTAACTACACGAACTCGTGCCCTATGACGCGAACGCATTGAACAATTTCACAAGGCCTTGATTCCCTTCTACGCAAACGCGTTACCACCAACGCGAACGCGATGCTTTGCCTTCCAGAACTTCGCGAACGCGGCCCTCTTCCACGCGAACGCGAAGACCAAATTCCCAAGCCCTCACATTTCCTCTACGCGTTCGCGACATCACCCACGCGAACGCGAAGGGCAAATCTCTGCAACACCAACAACTGAAAATCTGCTACTTTTAAAGTCCAAAATTGGTCCGATTGACCACCCGAAATCACCCCGAGGCCCCTGGGACCTCAACCAAAAGCGCCAACACATCCTAAAAAATTATTCAAACTTGTTCCAATCTTCAAAATACATCAAACAACGCAAAAACCATTAAATCACATCGGATTCAAGCCTAAGTTTCTTCAAAACTTCCGAAATACGTTTGATCAAAAACCCGACCAAAACACCTCCGAATGACCTGAAATTTTGCACACACATCCAAAATCACCTAACGGAACTACTGCAACTCCCGGAATCCCATTCCGACCTCCGGATCAAAATCTCACCTACCAACCGGAATTCGCCAACATACTAACTTCGCCAATTCAAGCCTAATTCTACACCGGACCTCCAAAATCAATTCCGATCACACTCCTAAGTCACAAATCATCCCCCGAAGCTAACCAAATCACCGGAAATCACATCCGAGCCCTCTAACTCAATAGTCAACATTTGGTTGACTTTTCCAACTTAAGCCTTCCTTAAAGAGACTAAGTGTCTCATTTCTTATCAGAACCAATCCAAATCAATTCTAACACACCACATACCGATAACGAAACATGAATAAGCATAAAATGGGGGGAACGGAGAGGTAACACATGAGACGACGGGTCGGGTCGTCACACTCGTCATATTCGACGGAGACATAATACTGTTAGACAACTACTCTCTAGTGGTGTTATCACAATTGACTACGTAAAGTCAAGAGATAACGTGTCGGATCCACTTACAAAAGGCCTATCTAGAGAGGCGGTTGAAATATCATCAAAGGGAATGGGGTTAAAGGCCTAGGACAAGTCATCATGGCGGTAACTCTACCTAGCAGACTGGAGATCCCAAGAGCTAGGTTCAAAGAGATCAAACAAAGTTATGAATGATGGTTCAACATTGTCAACTAACTCAACCCATTCTCTTGATGAATACAATGTTCAAAAATAAGGTAAAGCATTAAGGCTTTTTTATGAGTCAATAAAGCGTAAAGCTTTTTAATGATTTGCTAAGTCTGGCAGGATATGACCAGATAGTGTGTCTTTAGGATTACACGTTTAGGAATCACCTATGTGAGTGTGAAGTGTAAGACGCTTCAAGGAGAATGAAAGTAAAGGCCCATTCTCTAAGCACTCATGAAACCAGGCGGTGTTCATGGCTGAAACGAACACAACCGTACCATAGATGGTTAAGGATTGATTGTGTGACTTATGTTGTCTAGGTATACAACAAAGCTCGACGGTTCAAAGATATCAAATCTACCGATTGACCGAGTATATCCGATATAAGTTCACTACGGAAAGTTCAAAGGAAAACCTACTTATCCAGATGCAATTAATTCTTGCACGTAAAACACACACACGTCTGTGCATTCCTTTAAATTTGTAGCCATTCCCCATTCATGTGGGGGATTGTTGGATTTTGTTGTTTAATAACAAAAGAAGTGTGAATGGAAAATGGTGGGAAAAGAAATGGAGGGAAGTGAAATTTTGAATGAGTTCACTAATGCACTTTGTCCCTCATTGGTAGAAGGAAAGAAAATCTTTGTGTATATAAAGAGAAGCTCATCTTTTAGCTCTTAAAGAGCTAAGAAGAAGGCAAGCCTCGCGCCGTCGTCGTCGTCGCTCGCTCGGCTTCGGCTTCGGCTTCGGCTTCGGCTTCGGCTTCGGATTCGGATTCGAATTCGAATTTGTCAAAGATCGATTGATTGATTAATCTTTTTGGACAAAATTCTTTTCAAATATTTAATTAATTAATTAAAGAAAAATTCAATCCGGAACAACCCATGACCCGCGACCCGGTCCGGTCCGGCCCGTTTTTCTTTCCCGGATTATTTTATATCCGTTTTAAATTTTCCCGCAATATTTTCAACAGCCATGGCTGTTCTGAAATAGTGTCACACCTGTTCCAACAGCTATGGCTGTTCTGAAAGGTTACAAACCTTTTCAAAACCAGCACCGAAATTGGCTATAAATACACCTTCAAATCCCAGAATATTTACTTACGAAATTTTCTGAATCTTCTTCTTCTTCTGCACAAAAATTCCAGTGTGTTTTGCAGCCTTCGAGTGGTTCGCTGTTCATCGGCGTTCTTGGTACCAACACTCCGGTGAGTTAAATCGTTCTATCCTGGGAGGATATATTCCAGAACCTCGGGTACTTGAGGGGAATAATTTCCTTAAGGACACACTGTGTATTCAGTGGGCTCGATTTGTTCCTATACCGTTTTCAGAATTTATTTTGAAGAGTTTACTGTTTTCGGAATTTAATTTCTACTAACTTTCTGTTTCTGTTTTCAGAAAGATTATTATTTAATTTATTTACAGCAATACAGATAATAACAGATG
>NW_017680150.1:0-2714 GCF_001879085.1 Nicotiana attenuata | reverse complement strand
CTCCTCCTCCTTCTCCTCCTTCTTCTTCTTCTTCTTCTTCTTTCTTCTGCTGCTGTTGGTGCTGCTATGAAACTTCAGTTCATGGGGATGATTGCCATAAGTATATTTATCAGATTATTTAAAACTAAATTATAAATAAAACCATTAAACGAAGGAAAAATAACTAGAAATTATATATATGAAGAGGAAGTTTAGCGAAGAACAAGTTAATCTTCTTGAACAGAGTTTTGAGGACGAACACAAACTTGAGACAGAGAGGAAGGACAAGCTTGCTTTTGAGCTTGGCCTTGATCCTCACCAAGTTGCTGTTTGGTTTCAGAACAGGAGGGAACGTTATAAAAACAAGAAACTGGAGTAGGAATATTCTAAGTTAAAGACTGAGTATGACACTGCCATTGTTCAGAAATGTCATCTTGAATATATAATTTGAACTTTCTCCATTAATAATATAAAACTTCAGCTAAAACATGCTGAAGTTAAGCAAATAAAGAACAAAACTTCAGCTACTAGAATGCTTAAGTTCAGCAATTACAAATAAAAACTTCAGCCAACACTAAGTTTACGTGAAAAACTTCAGCTAAAACATGCTGAAGTTTAGCAATTACAAACAAAAACTTCAGCAAATAGAGAACAAAACTTCAGCTACTAGAATGCTTAAGTTCAGTAATTACAAACAAAAACTTCAGCAAATAGAGAACAAAATTTCAGCTACTAGAATGCTTAAGTTCAACAATTACAAACAAAAACTTCAGGAAGAACAAAACTTCAGCTACTAGAATGCTTAAGTTCAGCAATTACAAACAAAAACTTCAGCAAATAGAGAACAAAACTTCAGCTAACAAACAAAAACTTCAGCACACTTGGTTCAGTAATTTTTGCTACTTCAGGCCGGTCTACTAGAATGCTGAAGTTTGCGTGATTGCCTTTGCTACTTCAGCCCCGTATGCTGAAGTTACACGAAAAAGTGGGTACGCTTGCAATTTTTTTTGCAAAGCGGGTACGAGTTAAAACGTGACCCAAAAAGCGGGTATAGATGCAAATCCCCAGTAATTAGTAGTAACCACATTACTATAAGTAATCTGATTACTATAATGTATAATAAATTATGAGAAAATCTCACTTTATACCCATTAAATTTAAACTATTTACCCTTAAATACCCATACCTAAACTATTTACTTTTCCTACCTATGCAATCAATACTATTTACCCGCCCACATGGTTTCTTTATATCGGATCCAAGTCACATTATCAAATCGATCCAGCACTGCAAGAATCGATTGGGGGTTTGAACACGCAGAGGGCATTACTACTCTTTGGTCTCCATTGGTAAGTGGTAACTTTTCAGTAACTTTTGCAGCATTAACACGCAAAGGGCATTACTACTTCATTGGTCTCCAATTAAATGTAGCTAATATTATTCTTTGATGTGTAGATTATACCTTTGATGCTAGTTTTTGGAGATTTATTGTACAAAAATTTAAATCCACCATTGACGGACCTTGAAGCTTGAAACTCATAACTTGGTTTGTTTGAGTTTTTAATTATATTGATCCGATCCTGTATGGGTTAGTTTGGAAAGTTGATTGGAGGTTGTAGCTAAAGTTTTAGTCAATTTGGTGGAGATTTTGTAGTAAATTTTAGAAATTTGGGTTGAAATATAGTTGAACCAGAGAAGAAGACGAATTTGTATTGTATACCCAAATAGTATACAAATATACCATTTAGTATACAATTCATTCCAACTATATACCCTATTAGTATAGCTATATACTATATTGGTATCATATGCTAGTTGAATTATTTTTTGGTTGTATTAGTTGCATTTAATTGGTACAATATTTGATTTTTTTTTAATAATAGTAATATAGTACAATATCTTGAAATACCTTATATTAATATGTGGTACACTATTTTTTTTATTTTTCTCTTTATGCATGTGTGTTGTGTAATAGTAGTATAGTCATATAGTTGCCGGGAATTAACTAGTAAAACTGTATACCATGTTGGTATAGTTATATGCCGTATTGGTATCATATGGTAGTTTGAACATTGTTTTGGTTGTTTTAGCTGCATTTTAAGTGAATTCTATTATGAAATTATTTATATCAACATGAGTTGCAATAATGCTGGAATTTTTGTATGCCGATGGACATAAATTATGTGTATTAATAGTTTTTATAGTTATAGGCAATTGTTGGAACGACCCCATACAACTATATACCCTCTTAGTATACGAAATGAGCAAGTTGTTTTGCGAATATTTAGCTTGCAATACGAGCATGTAATTTTCTCATTTTCTCATACTTTTATTGCGTCCTTTAATGTTTTGGTAGAGTAGTATAGTCGCAGATAGTTGTAGCAATATTCTAGAGAAATCATATGCTCTGTTGATATACATATATACCATATTGGTATGGTACTAGAAGTCTTTTTCGCTACTTATACTTTTGTTGTATTTTTTAATATTTTATTATCATTTTTATTCTAACTAGTATATACGGAGATTTGGTTGCCGTAGATTATGTTTTCTTGCTCTATAACTGGTTGTATTACTGCTAATGGTAGAGTGTGTATTGATATTTACAGGGAAGGAGATCAAGGTTTGCATGGCAATCAGGTGATGATTCTTAGAATCTGATTATGTAATTTATGGTGCTCAACAGCAGTCAATGTAATATTCAGTGTATTAGATCAAGTGACAACTGATATTAT
>NW_017680148.1:10328-14381 GCF_001879085.1 Nicotiana attenuata | reverse complement strand
AGGTAGTATTTCTCATGCTCCAGTGGTGCTGAAGATCGCATTCATCTGTAGACACTATGTTGAAGTTTAATGATGGAATTAATGCATGTTTACATCTGGACGTATTGTTTTCATTGCGTAGTTAGAAATTTGGTTTGATCAATTCATTTGAACCATATCTCAGCTGTAATAATGAGACTACGGACTGTAATTGGACTGTTTTAACTTGTGGACTGTTAACTGATTTAACATTGGCTGGTTTGTCTTTCTTATGAACACATGAATGCTGTAATTAGTAATGTTAGATTGATCTAGTTTAAAAGGGTTTAGTTCGTCAATTCACTGTTATTATATAGGGGAGTTAGATCATTTTGGTTTGGTTTGGATCGTTTTTCCTGAACATGGGTTGCTATCTCTACTAAAATTGGCTCAACCGATAGGCTAGACTTCAAAACACGACTGGACTGCCAGACGCGTATCTGGGCACAATCTGGCCCAATTTGCGTGCATCTTTGCTATAATGGCACCGGACCCATGGCTGGTCGCTCGATTTCGCAAGTTAAAGGCTAGCATACATTTGGGCCTGCAGTCCAATCCATTTGTGTCCTTATGTATTGAACTGCCCTGGGTTAATAGACTGAAAAATCATAGGATTAAAGGGTCAAGCCTCTTTGAATGTTGTTAATGACAATTGATTGGTTAATTGATTAGGACTATTTCTTTTCTTGTTAGAGACAAATAAATAGAAAAATTCTAGTTTGCTTTAGGATTAGTCTTTTAATAATAAAAATGAGACGAGCCTCGTCGAGCCAAATATAAAATAGCGGGGCCCTCAATAAATGCTATAAAATACTTAGAATTCGGGTGAACCGTTTAGCGAATTTCACGGTTTTCCCCAAAAATAATAAAAGCGTAGTTGCTTTAGGCGTGTATTTTAATAATATTACCTTCCTTAATACGGGTGCACATTTATGTGACCCAAATCCAAATCTCAACGAAGTTGAAATGTGTTGACAATCATGGGTGCACTGGTGCGACGTGGTTCAAGACGCATTTTCACGACGTTGCAAGTCTTATTAAAAATAACAATAAAAGTGGTCTACTAATAAAAGGCACATAAGTTAGAATATGTTTAAAAATCAGATAAGAGTAAATACAACAGTTGAGCGACCGTGCTAGAACCACGGAATCCGGGAGTGCCTAATACCTTCTCCCGGGTTAACAGAATTCCTTACTCGGAGTTCTGATTCGCGGACTATTAACAGAGTCATAATTTCCTCGGATCGGGATTCAAACGGTGACTTGGGACACCATTAATCTCCCAAGTGGCGACTCTGAATATTAATAATAAATCCCGTTCTGACTGTCCTTTAATTGGAAAAACTCCTTTGCACCCTCACAGGTGTAGCGAAAAAGGAGGTGTGACAGCTCTGGCGACTCTGCTGGGGAAACCCCATGTACTTTGGTTCAGGGTTCAGAATTCGAGCTTAGATATATATTGTATTTGGCTTTATCTGATTTTCTACATGTTTCATGCTAAATGTGCAAAATGTTGCTTTTTACCGCTTTGATATTATCTGAACTGTATATAAACTGTGACGAAACCCTTCTCTTCTCATCTTCGGGGATGTGCTCGCTGGTCGAGACTCCCTATTCTGTTAGTGTCATACCTTGAAATAAGAAAGAGGCCGGACAAGTTACTAAGCCGGATGGCTTTTTGGTTCCCGGTACGTAGCCCCCTCATCGACTCGAGTTGTCCGCTCGGGTACACAGTCTAGAACACATACCCAGGTTTTAAACCTAGAAGAACTTGACTTCATGCCGGATCCCTAGTAGGAACGCTTATTTGCATCATGTGCATTTTGACTTAGGGGACTCAACACAGGGGTTGGGTCCGTCTAGGACAGGTGTACCCGGAATAATGGACCATCCTGATGCATCCTACTTGTGCATTTATCTGTTTGGGACTCGCATGCTGACCGGCTTTGAATATCTGTGAAAAATTGGAAAAACCAAAAGAGAAAATAGCAGTGTAGAGAGTTAATTTCCTATAGAAAAACCAATGTCCAAGTAGTGCCGAAATGCTGCCGAATTTTTGAGAAAATGAAAAATGAAAAAGAAGAAAAGTTCTTTTTAGTTTGCCAATGGAAAAAAAAACAAAAAGAGTTTTATTTTCAACTTAGTTTATTTTATTTGCCACTGAAAAAGAAAATATAAAAAAGAGTCTTGCTTTCAGAAGTAGCGTATTTGCAAAAAAAAAAAAAAAAAATAAGTGAAGAAGAAAAACAAAAAGAGTTTAGTTTTCGGAAATAGTTAGTTTCATTTGCCCGAACTACGCTGGTTTGATTCTCACCGGATGTGAGATACGTAGGCAACCCTCATCGGGTCCAACCACCCCTTTTGCAAAAATAGCCAAAAATACCAAAGCTTAATTGTTATCCAATAAGTCGGGTGACGCCATTCTTGTTGAAACTAAGTCGAATGTCCCTAAAGGGCATCGGAAGGCTGTTTTTACAAGAACAGCCACCCTGAATCATTTTAAAACGGTTTGCGGGCACAGCCTTAAAATCTCCCTTTCGGAAGTGTTGAAAGGTCGTATCTGTAAAACCGAGTCTTCGTTTTCGTAAAGAAAAATAAACCAAATTTTGCAATAATAGCCACTTTGATTTTTACGTCAAAATAAGTCATTACATGGCCAGTTTTCTTTAAATAGTCACAGTTGACGTTGAAGCCTTCTCAGTCTTGCGCAGGCCTGTGGCGATGCTGAGTGATGCCCCGCGGGCCCCAGGATGTGAAGCTTTGATGTACTCTTGATTTAGTTTTTTATCATCGAGTCTGTATTTTGTTATTTTGAGTCTGCTTTTGTAGTTTCCCTTCAAGAAAAACAATTTGGAAAACCCTTCAAAACAAAACAGAAAAACAAAAACAACAAAATTTTGCATTCTATTTGCAAGAACTACGCTTGGTCTGATTCATGCGGGGTCATGATACGTAGGCAATCTCCATAGGATTCGACCATAACCAAAAGAAAAAGAAAAAAAAAAGAAAAAAGAGAGGAAAAACCACAAAAGGCAAAAAGAAAAGAAAAGAGCGGAAAAACAAAACTCAAGAAAGGAAGGAAATAGGAACGAGAGAAGACAAAGGCAAGAGTGAAGAAAAAAGAAGGAAAAAGAAGAAAAACAAAGGAAGAAAAAGTTTGCAATTGGAAATAAGGAAAAGCCGGGATGACGCATGCGCCCGATCAAAAGCTGTTACCAATATGTTACATGCCCTAACGCTAACGTGATGGTTTCATTTTGTCATGCCATTCCAGAAAAGTGGTTGGTTTGTGGTTTTAAAGTGGTAACTCCTCTTTACAACACAAGGACAAAAGGCAGTTGGTATCCTGGCAACTCATTCCTACAACACCCGGTCAAACAAACTGAACATGACAGGCCAAGAATCAGACACCAGTATCATGGACCCGTCAAAAGAGGTGGAAGTGGTAGATGTCAAAGCAATGAAGGAAGAGATGTATAAGTTGAGACAGCAGATGGCTGAGATGCATCAGGCTTGGGCTAAGGGTCAGCCGGCGCCAGTTTATCCCGCCAATTCAGCATATATCCCACCTTTGGCTCAGTCTCGGGAGCTTCCTCCTGCGAATGTATCTTCACATTTCCCTTTCTACCAACAGAGTTATAGCACCACCTTCTATCCTCCCCAAGCTCCACCACCCAAACAAAACCCTCCTCCACCAATCACCCCTGTCTTTGTGGCGCCTCTACCTGCCACGTTGCAAAGATCTTCCAGTGAGTCATTGTTTCCAACTCACGACAGCCAGTACTACCCTCCCGAGCCTACCTTTAAAGCTCCTGAGCCATATTCCTACACTCCTCACCTTGAGCTCCCGGTGGAAACTGATAAGCCGCTTAAGGACCCGGAACAGGAAGAGATGTATCGAAAAGTAAAAAGCCTGGAGCAATCCTTCAGGAACATGCAAGGATTGGGTGGCCAAGTCAGTGTGGCCTACAAAGATTTGTGCTTGTTTCCCGATGTCCAGCTGCCAGCAGGGTTCAAGTTACCAAAGTTTGATTT
>NW_017680148.1:5117-7335 GCF_001879085.1 Nicotiana attenuata | reverse complement strand
TTGATGAGAACCCTCATGGGTACCCCCAAGGTGATGAAAGCTGAGAGAGATCAAAATGAGAGAGTCTTGTTGGTGAAAACCTTCACGGGCACCATAAGGCGACGGTGAGTTGAGAGAAAAATCAAAATGAGAGAGGCGTGATGGTGAAAACCCTTCGGGCACTACAAGTCGAATAAGGATTGTGAATCGGATTGGGCAAGCGGAGCATTGAAGCCCAGTTTCACGGAAAAAGGTACAACAAGAGCTGAACATCAGATTTGCTAAACAGAGTAGGCTGCAGGTGCATGTCAAGGTCGTTAGAGTCAGTATCCACATCTGATGGATTGCTATTCTGTAGGTTTCTTGTTAGGAATCTTCTCTCTCCATTACCCTTTACTCCAATCCTCCCACTTTGTTTTACTCCTTCGTCCTAGGTCGGTTGTTCAAAACAAGTGAGAAATGATATCAAAATCTGCCACCAAGCTTTCCAATTAAACAACACGGGACCTGGTGAGCACATACAGGCGTCAAGCCAGGAGAAAACCGCAGGCACACTGAGTTGGCCACAATCAACATGCTTCGGGATTCGTGCAAAATACAAGGGTCTAATTTAGGAACCACGCAACAGATGGAGGGTGTTTTGGTGAATGGATCAGAGGTAGTCTCCGTGTCAAGGGTAGCAAAGAAAAGTGGTTAGTCAATAAACAAGCAAGATCTTCGAGGGGGAATCAGTTATCGTGACAAGTGAAAGAACAATAAACTCAAGGCTAAAGCCAGTGGTCAAGAAAAAACATCATATACACAAAACAGGGACAATAGACATGCTGCGGGATTCATATAAGACATGAGGATTGGGGAGATGACCGTTCATGCAATGCAACCAATGGAGGATGATGGGCCACCTTCGAAGTTCAAGGCCACAAACCAACCACCACATTTTAAACTCACAAGTTTTCGTTGTTTGAAACAGGAACAAAGCAGTGCAAGAAAGTTGGTTCAACAGTAAGGGAACAAGAAAGGAAAGAAAAGAAAAGGAACAAGAGGAGAACCGACAAAAGGGAAGTTTCTCAAATCATTGACCTTTGCCATTACTTTTCACGATATTTCCTTCTAGGATAGAAGGCCTAGTCTGATGGAGTTTTATAGAGTCAAAATCGTAGTCTGATGAATCTTTCTCCTAAGATAACAAGAGACCAAGTCTGATGAATCTTCTCCTAGAGTCAAAATCTTAGTCTGATGAACCTTTCTCCTAAGATAACAAAAGTGGACCTAGTCTGATGAATTTTCTCCTAGGATCTAAATCTTAGTCTGACGAATTTTTCTCCTAAGATAACAAAAGTGGACCTAGTCTGATGAATCTTCTCCTAGAGTCAACATCTTAGTCTGATGAACCTTTCTCCTAAGATAACAAAATGAACCTAGTCTGATGAATTTTCTCCTAGGATCACATCTTAGTCTGATGAACCTTTCTCCTAAGATAACAAAAGTGGACCTAGTCTGATGAATTTTCTCCTAGGACCTAAATCTTAGTCTGACGAATTTTTCTCCTAAGATAACAAAAGTGGACCCAGTCTGATGAATCTTCTCCTAGAGTCAACATCTTAGTCTGATGAACATTTCTCCTAAGATAACAAAATGAACCTAGTCTGATGAATTTTCTCCTAGGATCGCATCTTAGTCTGATGAATCTTTCTCCTGAGATAGTAAACCTAGTCTGATGAACCTTCTCCTGGGATCTACATCTTAGTCTGATGAAACTTTCTCCTAAGATAACTAAAATAGACCTAGTCTGATGAATCTTTCTCCTAAGATAGGAAATCTTAGTCTGATGAATTGTTCTCCTAAGATTGAAGACCTAGTCTAGTGGGCTTTCTCCTAGGATCAAAATCTTAGTCTGAGGAATCTTTCTCCTAAGATAGAAGGCCTAGTCTGATGAATCTGCTAGTCAAATGTCCTTGGTTTTACTCACAAGATCGTGCATTCCAATTAAGTCTTTTGTTTTACTCTTATCATTGCATCAATAGCTTAGGTGATCTATATTTTGCTAACAACTCCCAAATCTTCCTAGTGCAAACTGGGGCAGAAATTTTCTTTGTTGTTTATTTTGTTGCAGTCAGGCGCCCACCTGGAGAACAAGGGAATACTTTCCAAGCTTCAGCAGTCAGGCGCCCACCTGGAGAACAAGGGAAGAGCAATTCAATTTTAGCTTTTAATTTTTAATATTTGATAACATGCTGTA
>NW_017680148.1:0-1337 GCF_001879085.1 Nicotiana attenuata | reverse complement strand
CCTTTACTCCAATCCTCCCACTTTGTTTTACTCCTTCGTCCTAGGTCGGTTGTTCAAAACAAGTGAGAAATGATATCAAAATCTGCCACCAAGCTTTCCAATTAAACAACACGGGACCTGGTGAGCACATAAAGGCGTCAAGCCAGGAGAAAACCGCATGCACACTGAGTTGGCCACAATCAACATGCTTCGGGATTCGTGCAAAATACAAGGGTCTGATTTAGGAACCACGCAACAGATGGAGGGTGTTTTGGTGAACGGATCAGAGGTATTCTCCGTGTCAAGGGTAGCAAAAAAAAGTGGTTAGTCAATAAACAAGCAAGATCTTCGAGGGGGAATCAGTTATCGTGACAAGTGAAAGAACAATAAACTCAAGGCTAAAGCCAGTGGTCAAGAAAAAACATCATATACACAAAACATGGACAATAGACATGCTGCGGGATTCATATGAGACATGAGGATTGGGGAGATGACCGTTCATGCAATGCAACCAATGGAGGATGATGGGCCACCTTCGAAGTTCAAGGCCACAAACCAACCACCATATTTTAAACCACAAGTTTTCGTTGTTTGAAACAGGAACAAAGCAGTGCAAGAAAGTTGGTTCAACAGTAAGGGAACAAGAAAGGAAAGAAAAGAAAAGGAACAAGAGGAGAACCGACAAAAGGGAAGTTTCTCAAATCATTGACCTTTGCCATTACTTTTCACGATATTTCCTCCTAGGATAGAAGGCCTAGTCTGATGGAGTTTTATAGAGTCAAAATCTTAGTCTGATGAACCTTTCTCCTAAGATAACAAAATGAACCTAGTCTGATGAATTTTCTCCTAGGATCACATCTTAGTCTGATGAACCTTTCTCCTAAGATAACAAAAGTGGACCTAGTCTGATGAATTTTCTCCTAGGATCTAAATCTTAGTGTGACGAATTTTTCTCCTAAGATAACAAAAGTGGACCTAGTCTGATGAATCTTCTCCTAGAGTCAAAATCTTAGTCTGATGAACCTTTCTCCTAAGATAACAAAATGAACCTAGTCTGATGAATTTTCTCCTAGGATCATATCTTAGTCTGATGAATCTTTCTCCTGAGATAGTAAACCTAGTCTGATGAACCTTCTCCTGGGATCTACATCTTAGTCTGATGAAACTTTCTCCTAAGATAACTAAATGGACCTAGTCTGATGAACTATCTCCTAGGATCTAAATCTTAGTCTGATGAATCTTTCTCCTAAGATAACAAAAATGGACCTAGTCTGATGAATTTTCTCCTAGGATCAAAATCTTAGTCTGATGAATATTTCTCCTAAGATAGAAGATCTAGTCTGATGAACTATCTCCTA
>NW_017680147.1:9804-14382 GCF_001879085.1 Nicotiana attenuata | reverse complement strand
AACTTCCACTAAATCACTGAGCCAAAATAGCATTTACAAAAACTCTTTGTAAACCTAAGGATTAACTCTAATCCCTATGTAGCACATAACTTCAACTGTTGTGACACCTTCAAGTTAGCCTATAACTTGAACACTCAAAGTACCTAGTACAAATGCTTCTATGAAAGCTGAAAGGTACAACTTTAAATCGCCTACTACAATTGAACTAGAATAAGAAAAAACACAATGGAACTGGTTCTTCTATCTTGTTCAAGTAGCTTCAGGAGTGCACACTCGAATCTCACATAAATTGCTTGCAAAATTGCCTTGCTCTTTTGCTCTCAATTTAGTTTAACTTCTGCGTATGTGCAATACTTGTAAAAGAGAACAATCACTGTTATTTAATGAGTTAGTAATTAGAGTTTGATTGAGACTCAATTGTTGATCTTCCATCAAAGTTGAGTCCTTGAACAACACAAACTCCAACCCTATCTTTTATCCGGATTGTGTTCTCTTCGCATAAGGAGACTTTCTCTCCTCATCCAATATGCAACCTTTTCGATCAGTTCAGGAGATATTGCTGCTTGATCACTGGAACTTATCTCCTTCACGTGCATCTCACATATATAGGTTGATAGACACTGTGCCTCACATGATGGACCTGGTCCATGACTAAGTTCATTTGTCATTCTTCAAAACTTCACCTGAACTTGGGCCAATAAATTCCCCCTTTTTGATGATGACAAAATCTGTGCTTTTTACTGATCAAAGAACCTGTAAGAACTCAGCTTAACCATCAACACTTAACTTAGAAATTTGACTTATCATCAAGGACCAGGTTAATTAGATTATAAATATCACATTATTCAGAATAAAGAGTAAAGCACAATATCTCTTCCCCCTTTTGGCATCATCGAAAAGTTGCATACACAGTGTGAATCCCAGATTTTAATAATTACTCATGGCCACTGGGGCAACTGCAAGTGAAAACATGGTTCAATTTATCAATAATCAACAAACATATTTAAACTATTAAGATCAGAATCTTCATAGAACAAGAGAAACAGCAATTGTCATTGATAAGGATATGTTTCCACAAACAAACCACAAAAAGAAAGAAAAACTTCCAAAATATGAGCAAAAAAAAAAAGTCCCTATTCTGGGTCACTGGGGGTACTAGACTGGTTCAAAAGACAAGAACTGGGAGACCTAGGGCTTGGAAGAACTAGATGGTTGAGACTGGAGAAGGTTCAGCATATTCTGAAGCATTCCATCACTCTTCTCCTTTTCTTTTGCTAGCTCACTTCTAAGGCCATCTCTCTTAGTCTCCAATTCAGCCACACGAGCCTTGAGCCTAACAATTTCATCATCTTTAGTTCCACATTCCTGAACCAAAGCCCTAACCTTGCTGTTGATGGGAGTCCTCAAAGATGAATCAAGTTCAACTGGGATGGCATTGACTGGATAGTCACAAGCCAGCAGAGTCTTCACACCAAAATATTCCTTGCTTGATGCCATTTCCCATTTCTTCAAAGGCACATTCAGCCTATCCAGAAGTGTAGTCAGTATGAACCCATATGGAGTGGCATGAGCTTTGGAGCCATTGATGACCCTGTCTAGCAATTTGACAATAAAAATAGGCCAGTTGATTTGCATTCCTCTCACCAGGCACTCCATAAAAACCAGGTCCATATAATTTGCAGTGTGCCTTCTATCATGTCTGGGCAAAAGGCACTTGTTGGCAAATTCAAACAAGACCTTGTGCTCAGGTCTCAT
Source organism: Nicotiana attenuata (assembly GCF_001879085.1). Lineage (NCBI taxonomy): Eukaryota > Viridiplantae > Streptophyta > Magnoliopsida > Solanales > Solanaceae > Nicotiana > Nicotiana attenuata. Next base: position 12,627 of record NW_017680147.1, on the reverse strand, counting down.
TTCACTCTTCTGCACAAATCTGGCTTCAGGCACATCTTCAGAATCACAAAACCTTCTAGTGATTCCAACAGTAGTGGGAAGAGAATCCAGACATGGCCACCTTTGCCTTGTATAATCATCATACCCTTCAGTAGGTATGTCCAGAATCTCACCCAGTTTGAGTGCATCAAACTTCACTTTCACTCCTTTCACCAGGCTGCTGACTACTCCATCCTTCACAGCAGCATTGGCCATAAACTCAATCAGTTCATTCCTGGCCAGCCTCCCTCCATTTCAAGGACCATGTCCTTCCAACCTTGTGCAGCTAGAGCATCCAACAGTCTCATCATTCCTGGTTCACCCAGGTCCTTCAACAGTCTGCCTTTCAATATTTTTCTTTTGCCAAAAATGGCAAGCTTGTCCTGTTCTTTCTCAGATTCCTCCTCTTCTTCTTCTTCTCCACTCCACTCATCATCTTCTTCAGTAATTTTTACCTGCTTGCCTTTCACTGAGATCTTTTCCTCTTGGCAAGTGAGGGTTCAGCAGACACATGTACAGATGAAGACTTCTTGGAAGAAGTCTTGGACTTTTTGGGTTTGGGTGTAGGAACCTCCACTGTCGTTTCTCTTTCTTGATGGACCAGTTCCATCTCCTCCTCTTTTGCAGCCTCAGAGGATTCTGCAACCTTTGCTTTCCCTTCTCCTTTTTCTTCTTCTTGCTTTCTTCTAGAGCTTTCTATAACTATGCTTCACTTTCTTTAACCCTGCTTCTAGTAGCTCTTCCCTTAGGCACTGAAGGGACAGTAGGTTTTGGGGATGAAGTTTTGCTTTTCTTGGTTGGCTTGGAAGCAGTTGGATCCTTTTGTGAAGTGGCTTTGCGCTTCTTTGGATCATAGCTCGCCCCAACCCTTTTCATAAGGTCAGCCAGGGTTTCCTCAGAAGATGAACCAGGTTCATCTCGTTGCTTGCTTAGATGGACCAACCCTTCAGCCGCCTCCCCAGAACCACTTCCCCCTAACTTGAGGCCACTTTTTTCTACACCTTCACATATAGCAAGAACCTTTTCCTTCCCATTTCCCCTTTCATCACCACTTGCTCCCTCTCTCTCTTTTCCTTTCTTTTTACCTCCACTCCTACTTGATTCAGCCAACTTTACATCTCTAACAGGTCCAACTAGAACAAACCTATTTTCTACGTTTTCAACCACAGAAGAACTTACCTCACCAGGGGTTTCTTGAATTTTCTCAGTGTCAGAAGACCCAGGTTCTTCACCTTCACTGGCAGAAATAAAAGATTCAGCCTCAGAACTGGAGTTAAACTCTTAAGCCGGGCTTTTCTTTCATCTGGCTAGCCTTCAATCTCTCATTTAGAACTTTCCTCAGAGCTCCAGATGCTACAGCTTTTCTAGCCAACATTTTCTGCCTTCGAAACCTAGGTTTTGGGGATTCACTAGGAGGAGTAGATGAGGATGAATTAGAGGGAGATGCTGGTGGGGGAGTGTCGGGATTATCTTGTGGTTTAGACATGGTTGATTGTTTCTTGATAGAATTTGGGGATTTTTGGAGAAGAAAGGCGATCAGAACTGGAGAAATATTTTTGACGATTATGGAATTATGAAGAAGAGGTGTGGTGTGTATTTAAAGGCAATTAGACATAAATGCAGTAACGGCAGCTTTTCAGGGGTCAATTAGAGGTCTAATCAAGGTGTAATTCCAGTCTCTTAATGATTAATAGGCTTCCTTAGATTTTAGGCAAAAATCCCGGTTTTTAGAGTTTTAGGAGAACAGAACTGGTTCAATGCTCAACGGATAGAATTTCTGGGAATTTGACGAGTGTAGGACTTCTGCTCATGATTGGACAATTAATCTTTCTAATTGTGCAGAGTATAGAAAACATACATGAGCTTTCATATGAACACATACTGATGAACCAGGTTCTTCATATAGAACTCTCTTGAACATGCCTCAAATGCCATAATAGAAAAAACTTTGTAAGAGATCAGTGAGTCATATATACACATGTCACAGGAGTATACTAATTAAAGTATGAAACTGAGTAAGAATTAATCTAGATATTTACAAAAGTTTGAACTCCTAACCAAATTTTTTTTCAATTTTTTTTCATTGTGCATTCTGAACTGCACCTATTAGGTGATCTTAATCATCCCTAATTCCAACCTGTTCCTCTCAATGTTTTCTCTACTCAGTGCTTTAGTGAAAATGTCAGCAATTTGCTTGTCAGTAGCACAGAATTCTATGGAGATCAATCCTTTCTCATAGTTGTCTCTTAAGAAGTGGTGTCTAACATCTATGTGCTTAGTTCTCTTATGATGAACAAGGTTCTTTGTCATACTTATAGCACTAGTGTTGTCACAGAATATTGGAATACAACCAACTTCAATACCAAAATCTACCAACTGCTGTTTGATCCATAGTAATTGAGCACAACAAGATGCAGCAGCAACATACTCAGCTTCAGCAGTACATAGGGCCACTGAGTTTTGCTTTTTGGTAGCCCATGACACAAGACATGAACCAAGGAAGTGTGCCATACCTGAGGTGCTCTTTCTATCCACTAGAAAACCTGCATAATCAGCATCAGCATATCCAACTAGATTAAAATTGCTACCTTTGGGATACCAAAGACACAAATCAGTGGTGCCTTTCAAGTATCTTAGTATCCTTTTGACAGCAGTCAGGTGAGACTCTCTAGGATTTGCCTGAAAGCGAGCACAAAGCCCTACACTGAAAACAATGTCAGGTCTACTAGCAGTAAGATACAGAAGTGAACCAATCATACCCCTATACAACTTTTGATCAACTGATGAACCAGGTTCATCAACATC
>NW_017680147.1:0-6730 GCF_001879085.1 Nicotiana attenuata | reverse complement strand
CTTACCCTAAATCGCACAAGGAAAAAACTCGAACAAGCCAAATGAAGGCAGAAAAAGACTCGACGGAGCTCGGACAGCGTATCAACGAACAGCTCGACGGATCGGACACGGCGACCTGAACAGATTCACTCTACTGGATTTGGGTAGCGAGTTCGAGCTGACTTTCACACTGATTTGGTGTAATTTCAGGGAGTTTTGGAGCAGGACTTACTGTTGGGTCGACCTCTAGTTCGCCGGATTCAATGGAAGGTCATCGGAATTACATGATTCCGATCAGATTTGGTTCCGTCTAGCGTGGGTACTACTGTTTCTTAACAGCAAAATGGGGAGGTTGTGGGGAAAGACGTGAAGGGAGTGGAGGGTCTCCTCTATCTCCGCTGCTGCTTCTGTTCTTTGAATGAAGAAGGAGAAGTTCAGGGGGTCCTTTAGATGAGGGATGAAGATGAGATCGTGAGGGGGGGTCCTCTTCTGATGAATTGCGGCTCCCCCCTATTAGAGTCTAGGCATTACCTATTATATAGGTCTAGGTTTTAGGTGTACTTTTTGTGTATTTTGCCAATTAGTCCCTAGGTCTTTTTGTGTTAAGTCCTTAGAGTCTTTTATTTATTTTTTGTCCTGAAGAAGAGTCTAGAAGGGTCCCTAGACTACACAATGAATGTTTTTTTTGAATAAGATAGAAATACTACACAATGCCGAAGCTAATCTTAATTAATTAAACTAGACATGAAACTATTTTTGTGTTTTCGAAATTATATAAAGATAAAAAACGAGGTACTATTTTTGTATTTTTTCAAAATTTATGAAAAATACATAAACTAAAATATTTTTTGTAATTTTTATTTTTCTTGTACTAAAATAAAGTAAAAGCATCAAAATTAATTGAAATAGCGCTATTAGGCATAAATTAAATATTTACATGCTAAAATATGAAAAATCTTGGGGAGGGTCAAAAATTACATGTCTACAGCTGCCCCTCTTTGATTGGAAACACGAAGAGTTTTCAGACAAAGAACGACTAGACAGGTTTTTTGACCTGACCCTTATTTGGAGGGGCGGAAACTGAAAGAAAAGGAGAATGTGACCGAGCACTGGTATCTGAGCTGCCTACATATCCTTGGCTATAAAGGAAACAGGCCACGTGTAGTTTAGAGGTGAGTGAGATGATGGAGTATGCCGAGGTGGAGAGCCAGTCGAGGTGCCGTTCCGCCGAGGTTCCGGTCTGCTGTCCTGTTATTAAAACTCAAAACATGAAAAAGACTAGCTAAGCCTGTCAACTACAAGTTACAAGATTCCTATCTATAAGTCTTCTGAAGCTTGATCTTGAGTCTTGAATGGTTCTTCATGCAGACTTTGGATCTGAACCTTGATGCTTGCTAGTTGCAGGTGCTAATTCATTCTTCCTCAACTTTTCGGACCAATCCCGGACACCACACCAAGCTTGTAACTCCAATCATGTCTCAAGCAATTCACATTTTTCTCTACTTCTGCATTTGGATTCACTTTTGCCTTCTTTTGTTTCTCCTCTTCTTTTATTATTTTGGATTGTGACAACCTTTCGCTGGTCGTCTCGGACTGTTGACTCGCATTCTTTCCGCAAGCCTCCTTTGTTGCTGAATTGAACTGTGATCTGAGATGTTTTGCCCTTTCTCTGAGTGATGCCTGACCGTTGAACTTGAATGTATTCCTCTGTTCTTCAGGCGGGCTCCTGACTGCTGAAAATTGAAATGTATGCCTCTGTTCTCCAGGCGGGCTCCTGACTGCTGAAACTTGAAATAGATGCCTCTGTTCTCCAGGCGGGCTCCTGACTGCTAAAAATTGAAATATATGCCTCTGTTCTCCAGGCGGGCTCCTCATTGCTAAAACTTGAAATAGATGCCTCTGTTCTCCAGGCGGGCTCCTGATTGCTAAAACTTGAAATAAATGCCTCTGTTCTCCAGGCGGGCTCCTGATTGCTAAAACTTAAAATAAATGCCTTCTTTCTCCAGGCTGGCTCTTGATTTCAACAAAAATAGACAAACAAAGAAGAATTTTCTGCCCCAGTTTGGTGACTGGGCGCATCGTGTTACCGAATATTACTAGAAATTGAAAGCTAAAATCCTGAATTGTACTTCCCTTGTTTACCAGGTGGGCGCCTGACTGCTGAACTTAAAATGTATTCCCTTGTTCTCCAGGTGGGCGCCTGATTGCTGAAACTCGAAAAGTATTCCCTTGTTCTCCAGGTGGGCTCCTGATTGCTGATCTTGAAAAGTATTCCCTTGTTCTCCAGGTGGGCTCCTGACTGCAACAAAATAGACAAACAAAGAAAAATTTCTGCCCCAGTGTGGTGGCTGGGTACAACATGTTATCAAATATTAAAAATTAAAAGATAGAATTTGAATTGTACTTCCCTTGTTCTCCAGGTGGGCGCCTGATTGCTGAAACTCGAAAAGTATTCCCTTGTTCTCCAGGTGGGCTCCTGATTGCTGATCTTGAAAAGTATTCCCTTATTCTCCAGGTGGGCTCCTAACTGCAACAAAATAGACAAACAAAGAAAATTTTCTGCCCCAGTGTGGTGGTTGGGAAGATTTGTGAGTTGTTAGCAAAATATAGATCACCTAAGCTATTGATGCAATGATGAGACTTGATTGGAATGTACGTCTCCTGTGAGTAAAACCAAGGACATTTGACTAGAAAATTCATCAGACTAGGTCTTCTGTCTTAGGAGAAAGATTCGTCAGACTAAGATTTAGATCCTAGGAGAAAGTCCATCAGACTAGGTCGTCTATCTTAGGAGAAAGATTCATCAGACTAAGATTTAGATCCTAGGAGAAAATTCATCAGACTAGGTTGTCTATCTTAGGGGAAAGATTCAGACTAAGATTTAGATCCTAGGAGGAAATTCATCAGACTAGGTTTTCTATCTTAGGAGAAAAGTTCATCAGACTAAGATTTTGATCCTAGGAGAAGGTTCATCAGACTAGGTTGTCTATCTTAGGAGAACAATTCATCAGACTAAGATTTTGATCCTAGGAGAAAATTCATCAGACTAGGTTTTCTATCTTAGGAGAAAAATTTATTAGACTAAGATATTGATCCTAGGAGAAAGTTCATCAGACTAGGTTTTTTATCTTAGGAGAAAGATTCATCAGACTAAGACTTAGATCCTAGGAGAAAATTCATCAGACTAGGTCCCCTTTTTTTGCTATCTTAGGAGAAAGATTCATCAGACTAAGATTTCTATCCTAGGAAAATCCATCAGACTAGGACTTTTTATCCTAGGAGGAAAAAATGTGAAAAGCAATGGCAGCATTTTATGCACGCTAGCAAGACAGGCAAGGGCGAAGATTTGAAAAACTTCCCTTTTGTCGGCTCTCCTCTTCTTCCTTTTCTTTTTCTTTCTTTTCTCTTTTTTTTCCTTATTGTTGGACTAACTTTCTTGCACTGCTTTGTTCCTGTTTCAAACAAAGAAAACTTGTGAGTTTAAAATGTGGCGGTTAGTTTGTGGCCTGGAACTTCGAGGGCAGCCCGATATCCTCTATTCGTTGCATTGCATGAACTGGCATCCCCCAACCCTTATGGCTCATATGAATCCCAAAGCACGTCTATTGCTCCCACTTCGTGTACATGATGTTCTTTCTTGACTTAATCACTGGCCTCGGCCTTGAAGTTGTATTGTTCCTTCACTTGCCTTGATAACCGATTCTCACTTGGAGACCTTGCTAACCACTTTCTTTGTTACCCTTAACGCAGAAAATACCTCTGATCCGTTCACCGAACACCCTCCATCTGATATGTACCAAACCTTTCGTTTTTTACCGAATCCGTTCACCCTAAACCCTTTCATTTGTTGCGTTGTTCATGAATTGACAAATACCAAGCCCTTGCATTTCACAAGGATCCCAAAACGTGTAGATTGGCACACACTTAAGATGTATGTTGTTCTCTCTTGACTTAAACCCCTGGTCCGGTCCTTGAGGTCTACAGCTCCCCCATTTGCCATGATAACTTTGACGTCTGCTTGGAAGATCTTGCTCGTCACTGGTTTAACACTCTTTTATCAAGTTTATCACAGGAAATACCTTTGATCTGTTCGCCCTAACCCTTCATTTGTTGCATCGTTCATGAATTGACATGTACCAAGCTTTTGTATTTCACAAGGATCCCAAAGCATGTTGATCGTTGCCAACTCAGTGTGCCTGTTGTTCTTTCCTGACTTGACGTTTTGATGTGCTCACCAAATCCCGTTTTGTTCAATTGGAAAGCTTGGTGGCAGATTTTGAAGTCATTTCTCACTTGTTATGACCAAACATACTCAGGAGGAGGAAGTAAACAAGACAAAAGGAACAGAGTAAAGGATAATGGAAAGAGATGATTCCTAACAAGAAAAATACAAAGTAGAAACCTATCGGATGTGGATACCGACTCTGATGACCTTGACATGCACCTGCAGCCTATTCTGTTAAGCAAATCTGATGTTCGGCTCTTGTTGTACCTTTTCGCCGTGAAACTGTGCTTCAATGCTCCGCTTATCCGATTTAAATCACAATCCTTTTTTGACTTGTAGTGCCCAAAGGGTTTTCACCATCAAGCCTCTCTCATTTTGGGTCTTTCTCTCATCTCACCGTCGTCTTATGGTGCCCGTGAAGGTTTTCACCAATAAGACTCTCTCATTTTTTATTTCTCTCAGCTTTCATCGCCTTGTGGTACCCGTGAGGGCATTTATCATCAAGACTCTCTCATTCTTCATTTCCCTTGTTTGGACCGGAGTGTTGCCCCTGATATGGTCCACCTCTGCTCGCTTGACTCGGCATCTCTCGAAGATTGATCAGAAGGTCTTTCTTTGGACCGTAATGCAGGCATTTGGACAGGGTTAGGAAGAAAAGGTATCAAAGGCTCAAAACAATTCAACATGGGCTCAAAATTACAACTTGCGGAAACAGATTTCTCACAACAACCACAACTTCTGCCCCAGTTTCTTTCTTGGGAACTTTTGGATTCTTATTGAGTGTGACTGAACCTCAGAGAGAGGCTGCCTACGTACCCTTTCGGGATCAAGTCGAACGTAGTTCAGGTCATAGAAATTATTACTTTGTTGTTGTGATTTCTCTTTTCTTTTCTTCCTCTTTCTCTTCTTTTATTTTCTTTCTTCCTTTTTTTTGTTTTGTTTTTCTTTGTTTTTTTTCTTTTTTCTTTTTCTTCTCTTTTCTTTTTTTTCTTTTCTTCTTCCTTTTTCCCTTCTCTCTCTTTTGATTCTTTCCTTTTTCTCTTGTTCATTTACTTATCTTTCACGCTTGTGTTTCTGATCTTTGCTACTGATTCCGAAAGAGGGGTATGAAAGAAAATAAATAAGGCTCAAAGGGGGTAACAAAGGATAAAGTGTTTAGATAGCAGAACAAAATGCCTTCGTCATTCCAATCTCCAAAATATGCCAAGTGCAAACTATACAATTAAACAAACCAAGGAAAACATTTGTAACATCTTTTGATTATACTAGACTTGATAACCATATCCACACATTCGCCTTCTACATCTGTTGAATACGAAGCACCATTGGACAACACTCCCACTCTCCTTACCACGAACGGCCCCTGACAATTTGGCAAACTTGCCTTTAGGATTTCTTCATGTTCTATCTGCCCCAGTTTCACATGGTTTGGGCTTCAAATGATATCAAAGTGTTCATATCTGTTCTTATTTCCCTCAAGTGCCCCTGTCATCTTCAAAATTGTCTCATTGCTTCCTGGCCAAACTGACTTTTAAAGATCAAGCTGAGAATTATGTTGTGCATGTCATGTCACTAGAACCAGCAGGAAAAGAACTGTGGAAAGAAAAGAGAACTAAGCAAAAGAAAATGACTAGAAATAACAGAAAACAGGAAATTGTATTAGACAGACGGTGAAACGGTTCGAACAACAAGACAAGCAAACTAGACTGGGGTTACAACCCTGGAACAAACTTAGACAGCACTAAACGAGCTACTACGACTAAACAAACCAAGAAAAATGAAATGATAGAAGGGTTTAAGTCACAAGACAATATCCGGATTACAACCCTGAAATAACCCGGACAACAGAAATGACAACAAAATAAACCACCAAAATTCCACTCCGGCTGACCAAGAAATGGAGCGTCTTCCCAATTACCAAGCACGGCATCTTAGCCACTGAGTTTCGCATCAATACTGCCAAGACCATTATCAACTTTAATCAACAAGTTCCCAAGAGGATTCGCATGCTCCCTGTCACTGTCATTGACCACAACTACCCCTTCTTGAATCATTCTTTCTATTTCCCTTTTCAAAGAGCGACAATCTTCAATGCTATGCCCCCGGACTTTAGAGTGGTACATGCATCGAACAGCAGGATCAAAGCCTTTCGCATATGGGTCTGAAAAATTGCTTTTGGGCACCCGTATCAACCCACTCAGTTCTATTGTTCTCTGCCATTGCCTTTTGCCTTTGTGTTGTATGGAAGAGTTACTTTAAAAACCACAAAACCAACCACCTTTCTTAAATGATATGACAAAATGAAACCATCACGTTAGCGTTAGGGCATTTAACATAAGATAATTTTACTTTACGTGCAATGCACCTAGCCACAGTTATCGGTTCTAAAAATGACTTCGAGGGTACAAAGGTCAGTTGGCATCATCCCAATTGTTTATGTCAACCTCTCTTTTTCTTCCCTCACACTTCTTAGCTCGCTCATTTTTCCTTCCCCCTTTTTCCTTTCGGATTATCACTCTTTTCTTC